>NC_090651.1:354280035-354522535 GCF_040937935.1 Hyperolius riggenbachi | reverse complement strand
GCCCCAGGACCGCCTAATGCCGATTGGTGTCAAGTCCTGGGGCTGCAGTTTGCAGGAGATCGCGCACAGGCTGCAGGTGATTGTCGCTCGGGAGACGGTTTACAGTTAGTACAGTGCTGCGATCAGCAGCAGCGCTGTACTGGGGACATCCGTGTGACACTGGGGACCCTGGGGGACAAGAGAGCGATCGGCTCTCATAGGCAGAAGCCTATGACAGCCGATTGCCAGGATTGGCTGGCTGAGGGAGGGAGGGGTTTAGAAGAAAAGAAAAAAAGAAGATCAATAGTAAAAAAAAATATGTAAAAAAAAGCAACATAAATATTTATAAAAAAAATAAATAAACAGGGGGGGGGGGGCAATTAGACCCCACCAACAGAGAGCTCTGTTGGTGGGAAGAAAAGGGGGGGAATCACTTGTGTGCTGTGTTGTGCAGCCCTACAGCTGGGCTTAAAGCTGCAGTGGCTAATTAGCAGAAAAAAGGCCTGGTCTTTAGGGGGGTTTACCACGGCGGTCCTCAAGAGGTTAACTATGCTATTGGTTATAGATCATTTGGCATTTCGGTTGCAGTTTACTGTGGTTGATCACATCAAATCGCTCAAGATCTTTTGAATGTGATCATGGAAGGATCATTCGTCAGTTGTTTCACAAAATTATCTCTTGGGGTATGCATGTAGCTTAAAGAGGAACTCCAGTGAAAATAATGTAGTAAAAAAAGTGCTTCATTTTTATCATAATTATGTATAAATGATTTATTCAGTGTTTGCTCATTGTAAAATCTCTCCTCTCCCCGATTTACATTCTGACATGTATTACATGGTGATATTGTTACTGTGGGCAGGTTATGTAGCTGCTCCTAGCTGTTTTGGCTGTTAAATTAGAGACAGCTGTAAGCAGCTATTTCCTGTCTGTGAACATTGTTATATTGTGGCAGTTTGCCCAGAGTACCGCGGTACTCAGAGCTTCTTGTGGGAGGGGTTTCACCACAATATCAGTCATACAGCGCCCCCTGATGGTCTGTTTGTGAAAATCATTATATTTCTCATGTAAAAGGGGGTATCAGCTACTGATTGGGATAAAGTTCAATTCTAGGTTGGAGTTTCTCTTTAAAGCAGGATTAACAGCGAAACAATCAAATTCAATTTACCCACTGCTCTGCCTTTATTATGCAGTCTACAATCTGACCCTGCAATGCAAGCAATCCAATATAATCATACATGTTTTTTGCTGTAATAAATCTTATCTCAGTCAGCCTGGCTCTATTGGTTCCATTGCCGAGAAGGAAGCTTGTTACCACACCTCCCACATTCCTGCTCCTCACTGATTGGCTGGAGGCTGCAGAAGTTGTTGAAATACAATTTATGCTGTGCTCATAGCTCATAAGTGTTTACAAAGCAAGCTAGACATGACAGTGCAGTTTCTAGGAGAAAAGGGAGGAAATGACATCAGGAATGGCTTCAGTCAGAGGTAGTAAAGATAAAAAAATGTCTGAAACAGTTTTCTCTTTATTGACTATAAAAAATTCACTGTCATCAAATGTGGACAGTACAATACATGTGTTATGTAAGTAGAACAAGTATTTATCTACTTATATATGTGTGTTTTTTCCCTGGAAAAGTATGGCTGTCTCTGCTGCTTTAATAATTATGTCTTGCCTGCAAATTGTATGCTGCTTCTGACTTCTTGCTCATTAGGACTGGGACAATTGCAAGATGAATACAAACTGAAACCTGGAAAAAAAATGGCATCTCGTTGAGAATATATACATCGTTTTCCAGATTCATCGTTTGCCTTCAAAGGAATTTTAGCTAAAGTTCTCTACAGATTAGCTGGTTTGTATTGTACGATTCTGATCCAGTTCTGTATATTGCCTGAAGAAGAGGAGCTATAGTGAAAATAGCATAATGAATAAAATTGCCTAATATCCATTTATAGATTATTTACTCAGTGTTTGGCCATTGCAAATGCTTTCCTCTCCCTGATTTACATTCTGAAATGTATCACTGGTGGTGACATCTTTAGTTCTGCCAGGTGATCAGTATGGAATGTTCGTTACTGAGAGTTCTATGCACAGAGGGCGTTACTGGTTGCTTGGCAGTTGGATAAAGCTGTTATTTCCCACAATGCAACAAGGTTCACACTGTGGGAGGGGTTTCAGCACAATATCAGTCAAACAGACCGCCTGATGATCTATTAGAGAAAAGGTAAGTAGTTCTTATGGGAAAGGGGGGTGTCAGCAACTGATTGGGATGGAGTTCAATCTTTTACAGTGCCACAGAATATGTTGGCGCTTTATAAATCAATAATAATAAGGCTTGTAGAAAATCACAAGCCCTACTCCATAGAGCCAAATTAATCCATGCCATGCACTGATGAGGATCAAACAATCCAAAACAGTGTGTATGCATGTTGGATTATTATGGCTCTGTACAAATTAACAAGCTGACACATCAGGGGCGTAACTAGAAATCACTGGGCCCCCCTGCAAATATTTGGATGGGATCCCCCCCCCCCCCCCCATAGGTGCCAAATAATCGTAATGGGGCAGCGTTTCACTGTAAATTAATTGTAAAGTGGGCAGCATTTTACCAGACAATCGTAATGTGGGCCAGAAAATCGTAATGTGGGCAGAGTTCACCAGAAAATCGTAATGTGGGCCTTTAGAAAATCATAATGTGGGCAGAGTTCACCAGAAAATCGTAATGTGGGCACCAGTCACCAGAAAATTGTAACGTGGACAGCATTCACCAGACAATCGTAATGTGGGCAGCGTTCACCAGAAAATCATAATGTGGGCAGAGTTCACCAGAAAATCATAATGTGGGCAGAGTTCACCAGAAAATCGTAATGTGGGCACCAGTCACCAGAAAATCGTAACGTGAGCAGCAGTCACCAGAAAATTGTAACGTGGACAGCATTCACCAGACAATTGTAATGTGGGCAGCGTTCACCAGAATATCGTAATGTGGGACAGAAAATCGTAATGTGGGCAGAGTTCACCAGAAAATCGCAATGTGGGCAGCAGTCACCAGAAAATCGCCATGTGGGCAGCAGTCACCAGAAAATCGCCATGTGGGCAGCAGTCACCAGAAAATCGCAATGTGGGCATCAGTCACCAGAAAATCCTAATGTGGGCAGCAGTCACCAGAATATCGTAATGTGGGCAGCAGTCACCAGAAAATCCTAATGTGGGCAGCAGTCACCAGAATATCATAATGTGGGCAGCACACACCAGAAAATCCTAATGTGGGCAGCAGTCACCAGAAAATCCTTATGTGGGCAGCAGTCACCAGAAAATCGCAATGTGGGCAGCAGTCACCAGAAAATCGCAATGTGGGCAACAGTCACCAGAAAATCGCAATGTGGGCAGCAGTCACCAGAAAATCGTAATGTGGGCAGCATACACCAGAAAATCGTAATGTGGGCAGCAGACACCTGAAAATCGTAATGTGGGCAGCAGACACCTGAAAATCGTAATGTGGGCAGCAGTCACCAGAAAATCCTAATGTGGCCAGCATACACCAGAAAATCGTAATGTGGGCAGCAGACACCTGAAAATCGTAATGTGGGCAGCAGACACCTGAAAATCGTAATGTGTGCAGCAGACACCTGAAAATCGCAATGTGGGCAGCAGACACCAGAAAATCGTAATGTGGGCAGCAGACACCAGAAAATCGCAATGTGGGCAGCAGACACCAGAAAATCATAATGTGGGCAGCAGACACCTGAAAATCACAATGTGGGCAGCAGACACCTGAAAATCGCAATGTGGGCAGCAGTGACCAGAAAATCGCAATGTGGGCAGCAGACACCTGAAAATCGCAATGTGGGCAGCAGACACCAGAAAATCGTAATGTGGGCAGCAGACACCAGAAAATCGCAATGTGGGCAGCAGACACCTGAAAATCGTAATGTGGGCAGCAGACACCTGAAAATCGTAATGTGGGCAGCAGACACCAGAAAATCATAATGTGGGCAGCAGACACCTGAAAATCGTAATGTGGGCAGCAGACACCAGAAAATCGCAATGTGGGCAGCAGACACCTGAAAATCGCAATGTAGGCAGCTGTCACCAGAAAATCCTAATGTGGGCAGCAGACACCAGAAAATCATAAAGTGGGCAGCAGACACCTGAAAATCGTAATGTGGGCAGCAGACACCAGAAAATCGCAATGTGGGCAGCAGACGCCAGAAAATCGTAATATGGGCAGCAGACACCTGAAAATCATAATGTGGGCAGCAGACACCTGAAAATCACAATGTGGATAGCAGTGACCAGAAAATCGTAATGTGGGCAGCAGACACCTGAAAATCACAATGTGGGTAGCAGTGACCAGAAAATCGTAATATGGGCAGCAGACACCTGAAAATCGTAATGTGGGCAGCAGACACCTGAAAATCCCCCTGCAGTGATGTCAGCGGCGGCGGGATACATACCTTCTTCCTTGCGTTCCATCGCCGCCTTCTCGCTCTAGCAGCTGACGTCACTTCCGCTTCCGGAAGTGACGTCAGCCGCTAGAGCGAGAAGGCGGCGATGGAACGCAAGGAAGAAGGTATGTATCCCGCCGCCGCTGCTGCCCACACACATTCACTAGCTGGAGGGGGGCGCAGAGGGGAGAGCCCCGAGGTGAGGAGAGGGGGGAACTTCCCCTCTCCCCGCCGACTGTGGGCAAGGCTTTCCCCTCATGCTGCCACCCCTCCAGCCCCCAAAAAACGCAGGCGCTGCAGGGCCTATTGCTACGCCCCTGTGACACATCATTGCAATCCAGCGGTTCTGGAGGTGTGTTTAGCTTCTAAGGGTACAATGGTTAATTTGCATATATTCAGCAGTGATGCACTGGGAGACATCTCAAGCTCACTCCAACCTGAATTATTGCAAATTCTTTCTGTTTTAAGAAAGCAAACTCTTGGTTTTTTTTTTTTATAATAATAAAAATCCTTGGTTAAGGTTCCTCTTAAAGGTTTCAAAAGCTTGCAATAAACCATGTACGGTTAGTCATTAACGGTATCACTGGAATCAAGGTTTTTGGTTTGATGCGTTTTTAAAGATTCTGAGCGATGTCTGGGCACAGATACTGGCAGGAAATACACGGAGAAAGAACCGTCTGCTAGAATAATAGATTCAGTTCCAGGAATGTTATAAGGCCAAAAAATAAAACAAAACAAAATAATTCTGCTGGCACTCCACCGCTGTACCCAGGCCCAGATTTACATCACAAGAGCCTATAGGCACAAATGTCCTGGCACCCTAGACCTCACCCTCCGTGAACCTACAAACCCTGCCGAACCGCACCGCAAGTGTTCCGGCTAACAAGCTGTCAGTTCTCCCTTACTTCCCCCACCTGTAATAGGTAGCTACAGGTGTCTCTTAGCATTAGGGAGACAGAGGTACCCTCAGTATTCAGTAGCTAAAGGTCTTACCAAGTATTAGGTGCACCCAACTAAAGGGAGAGCTGTTCAGTGGAAGGCCAAGACCTGGATGAGTAACCTCTCATTTACACTTGGTGCTCTGCATGGGAAAAGAGGGAGGGAGGCACTCTGGAGGGAAGTAAGCCGCCTCTCCATCAGCAGGCGCCTGTAGGCACATGCCTACAGTGCCTTATGGTAAGTCCGGCCCAGGCTGTACCGCATTCTTGTGTGCATTTATTAGGGATTTGATAATGTTGCCCATAGACTGCGATTCCCGATCAATTTCATGCTGAAATCGATTGGTTTCAGCATCAACAAGATATATATATATATATATATGTTTGGTTTGTAGCCCTGCCCTCCCAGTGATGCTTACCCTGGACTGATTAGCTATGCGGAAATCCCCCCACCCCCCAAGAATTCTGGGAGACCAGGTACATTTTGTACTGGCTTTGGAATATTCAGAAGTATTCCTCAGAGATGCACCTGACGGGACTAAAGATGTTGCCACCAATCAGGGTAAGGAAAGATTTTACAATGGGCACAAACGGACTAAATCATTTACAAATGAATATATCGCAAAAGAAATAAGACATTGGCCTCAATTCACTAAGATCATGCTGGAGATAATAAGGCAAGAGAAAACTTACCTCCACACAGTAAGAGAGTTATCTTATCTCTTCATTCCTTAAGTTACCTCCTCTGTAGTTAATTTACCTCCTCTGTAGTTAAGTCACCTCCTCTGTAGTTATTTTCACACACAGTTAATTAACATCCTGTCTTTAACTCTGGAGTTATTTTAAGGATTGGAGAGTTTACTTAAAGACAGAAGAGTTAACGTTAGGTTTGCCTGTTTCCTGATTACTACATGCCTTATCACCATTGTAACAACTCTAGAAAGTTTATTAAAGACAGGAGTTAAGCTTAGTGAATTGAGGCCATTGTATTATGTTATTTTCACTTTCCTTTAACCCATTAGCTGCTTCAATGTAATTATCTCAATTGAGATAACTGCGCTGCTTTTGATCTCAGTCGGCAGAACTCATTGTGCTGTAAATTCTTGGAATGCTTTGATCACTCTCTCTGCTAGCAGAAATTACAGGAACTGAAAGCAGAAGTCCTCTTATTGCCTCACACTGCCCCCTAGTGACAAGTGGCCATAAATACACATTGCAGAAGTACTATTTAGTAGAAAGCAAATGCAACAAATAAATAAAAAAAAACTGAAATGTCCTAAAATAAATTGGCCGGAACACTTGCAGGCCTCTAAATAAATTGGCTGCTGAAGGATTAAAACAATGATGAAGATATTAATCTTATTTACATACATAAATTTGCCGGTAAATTGCTCCTGGGGATTAGTCTGAACATCTGCCAGGGCCTGCGTGGAGCACGATCTCCGCCGTACACCGCGCATTCTCTGTATTGTGTTCCAATCAGGCTATGGCTCCTCCATTTCCATTCCGCCAGTCTCTCCCGCACCCTCCATCCATGTTTTATGCTCTTTCTAAACTCTTTGAGCGTGGAAAGATGTCTCACATGTAGTGAGTGATCGCCTTAAACTGGTGGAGATTTGACAAGCCAGAGGCTCGCGCCTGGAATCTCTGGCACCGGGAGACAGAAAAGGGCCGACTTAAAAAAGCCCCTTGAAGTCAGACATTTCTGAAGAGTTTCAACGAGATAAAATAAGGCCGGCATTTGCATAGACTGCCCCATGTTAATTAATAGCCTTCTCTGTGCGCCCGGCATACTAATGGCGGCTGCTCAGGATTTCTTTCCTATCCCAGCTGGCGTTCAGACCCAAACTGTGCGAATTATACCATACCTGACACGGAAGAAAGGCGACACAGAGGATCCAGCGATGCCGGGGTGAAAATATTCCCATAGTGGGGAAGATTCGTCTCTGAGGGAGCTGCGAGGGGGCCGTCAGCTCAGATCATTAATCATGCTGCAAAGGATTCTGGGACACGGCAAATTGGAAGAGGAGGGAGGTTAGATAGAGGAAATGCCAGGTAGCAAGTAAGGTAGATTCTGTAGTCAGGTTCCAGGCAATAGGAGAACTAGGACACAACTATAAAATATATTCAAAGGCCACAACATGATATTTTTAACACTTAAGTTTGTGTTTTTGTTTTTTAAACTCTTGCCTTTAACTAATAAAATACTAATAATAATAATAATGACTTCTTGCTCATTAGGACTGGGACAATTGCAAGATGAATACAAACTGAAACCTGGAAAAAAAATGGCATCTCGTTGAGAATATATACATCGTTTTCCAGATTCATCGTTTGCCTTCAAAGGAATTTTAGCTAAAGTTCTCTACAGATTAGCTGGTTTGTATTGTACGATTCTGATCCAGTTCTGTATATTGCCTGAAGAAGAGGAGCTATAGTGAAAATAGCATAATGAATAAAATTGCCTAATATCCATTTATAGATTATTTACTCAGTGTTTGGCCATTGCAAATGCTTTCCTCTCCCTGATTTACATTCTGAAATGTATCACTGGTGGTGACATCTTTAGTTCTGCCAGGTGATCAGTATGGAATGTTCGTTACTGAGAGTTCTATGCACAGAGGGCGTTACTGGTTGCTTGGCAGTTGGATAAAGCTGTTATTTCCCACAATGCAACAAGGTTCACACTGTGGGAGGGGTTTCAGCACAATATCAGTCAAACAGACCGCCTGATGATCTATTAGAGAAAAGGTAAGTAGTTCTTATGGGAAAGGGGGGTGTCAGCAACTGATTGGGATGGAGTTCAATCTTTTACAGTGCCACAGAATATGTTGGCGCTTTATAAATCAATAATAATAAGGCTTGTAGAAAATCACAAGCCCTACTCCATAGAGCCAAATTAATCCATGCCATGCACTGATGAGGATCAAACAATCCAAAACAGTGTGTATGCATGTTGGATTATTATGGCTCTGTACAAATTAACAAGCTGACACATCAGGGGCGTAACTAGAAATCACTGGGCCCCCCTGCAAATATTTGGATGGGATCCCCCCCCCCCCCCCCATAGGTGCCAAATAATCGTAATGGGGCAGCGTTTCACTGTAAATTAATTGTAAAGTGGGCAGCATTTTACCAGACAATCGTAATGTGGGCCAGAAAATCGTAATGTGGGCAGAGTTCACCAGAAAATCGTAATGTGGGCCTTTAGAAAATCATAATGTGGGCAGAGTTCACCAGAAAATCGTAATGTGGGCACCAGTCACCAGAAAATTGTAACGTGGACAGCATTCACCAGACAATCGTAATGTGGGCAGCGTTCACCAGAAAATCATAATGTGGGCAGAGTTCACCAGAAAATCATAATGTGGGCAGAGTTCACCAGAAAATCGTAATGTGGGCACCAGTCACCAGAAAATCGTAACGTGAGCAGCAGTCACCAGAAAATTGTAACGTGGACAGCATTCACCAGACAATTGTAATGTGGGCAGCGTTCACCAGAATATCGTAATGTGGGACAGAAAATCGTAATGTGGGCAGAGTTCACCAGAAAATCGCAATGTGGGCAGCAGTCACCAGAAAATCGCCATGTGGGCAGCAGTCACCAGAAAATCGCCATGTGGGCAGCAGTCACCAGAAAATCGCAATGTGGGCATCAGTCACCAGAAAATCCTAATGTGGGCAGCAGTCACCAGAATATCGTAATGTGGGCAGCAGTCACCAGAAAATCCTAATGTGGGCAGCAGTCACCAGAATATCATAATGTGGGCAGCACACACCAGAAAATCCTAATGTGGGCAGCAGTCACCAGAAAATCCTTATGTGGGCAGCAGTCACCAGAAAATCGCAATGTGGGCAGCAGTCACCAGAAAATCGCAATGTGGGCAACAGTCACCAGAAAATCGCAATGTGGGCAGCAGTCACCAGAAAATCGTAATGTGGGCAGCATACACCAGAAAATCGTAATGTGGGCAGCAGACACCTGAAAATCGTAATGTGGGCAGCAGACACCTGAAAATCGTAATGTGGGCAGCAGTCACCAGAAAATCCTAATGTGGCCAGCATACACCAGAAAATCGTAATGTGGGCAGCAGACACCTGAAAATCGTAATGTGGGCAGCAGACACCTGAAAATCGTAATGTGTGCAGCAGACACCTGAAAATCGCAATGTGGGCAGCAGACACCAGAAAATCGTAATGTGGGCAGCAGACACCAGAAAATCGCAATGTGGGCAGCAGACACCAGAAAATCATAATGTGGGCAGCAGACACCTGAAAATCACAATGTGGGCAGCAGACACCTGAAAATCGCAATGTGGGCAGCAGTGACCAGAAAATCGCAATGTGGGCAGCAGACACCTGAAAATCGCAATGTGGGCAGCAGACACCAGAAAATCGTAATGTGGGCAGCAGACACCAGAAAATCGCAATGTGGGCAGCAGACACCTGAAAATCGTAATGTGGGCAGCAGACACCTGAAAATCGTAATGTGGGCAGCAGACACCAGAAAATCATAATGTGGGCAGCAGACACCTGAAAATCGTAATGTGGGCAGCAGACACCAGAAAATCGCAATGTGGGCAGCAGACACCTGAAAATCGCAATGTAGGCAGCTGTCACCAGAAAATCCTAATGTGGGCAGCAGACACCAGAAAATCATAAAGTGGGCAGCAGACACCTGAAAATCGTAATGTGGGCAGCAGACACCAGAAAATCGCAATGTGGGCAGCAGACGCCAGAAAATCGTAATATGGGCAGCAGACACCTGAAAATCATAATGTGGGCAGCAGACACCTGAAAATCACAATGTGGATAGCAGTGACCAGAAAATCGTAATGTGGGCAGCAGACACCTGAAAATCACAATGTGGGTAGCAGTGACCAGAAAATCGTAATATGGGCAGCAGACACCTGAAAATCGTAATGTGGGCAGCAGACACCTGAAAATCCCCCTGCAGTGATGTCAGCGGCGGCGGGATACATACCTTCTTCCTTGCGTTCCATCGCCGCCTTCTCGCTCTAGCAGCTGACGTCACTTCCGCTTCCGGAAGTGACGTCAGCCGCTAGAGCGAGAAGGCGGCGATGGAACGCAAGGAAGAAGGTATGTATCCCGCCGCCGCTGCTGCCCACACACATTCACTAGCTGGAGGGGGGCGCAGAGGGGAGAGCCCCGAGGTGAGGAGAGGGGGGAACTTCCCCTCTCCCCGCCGACTGTGGGCAAGGCTTTCCCCTCATGCTGCCACCCCTCCAGCCCCCAAAAAACGCAGGCGCTGCAGGGCCTATTGCTACGCCCCTGTGACACATCATTGCAATCCAGCGGTTCTGGAGGTGTGTTTAGCTTCTAAGGGTACAATGGTTAATTTGCATATATTCAGCAGTGATGCACTGGGAGACATCTCAAGCTCACTCCAACCTGAATTATTGCAAATTCTTTCTGTTTTAAGAAAGCAAACTCTTGGTTTTTTTTTTTTATAATAATAAAAATCCTTGGTTAAGGTTCCTCTTAAAGGTTTCAAAAGCTTGCAATAAACCATGTACGGTTAGTCATTAACGGTATCACTGGAATCAAGGTTTTTGGTTTGATGCGTTTTTAAAGATTCTGAGCGATGTCTGGGCACAGATACTGGCAGGAAATACACGGAGAAAGAACCGTCTGCTAGAATAATAGATTCAGTTCCAGGAATGTTATAAGGCCAAAAAATAAAACAAAACAAAATAATTCTGCTGGCACTCCACCGCTGTACCCAGGCCCAGATTTACATCACAAGAGCCTATAGGCACAAATGTCCTGGCACCCTAGACCTCACCCTCCGTGAACCTACAAACCCTGCCGAACCGCACCGCAAGTGTTCCGGCTAACAAGCTGTCAGTTCTCCCTTACTTCCCCCACCTGTAATAGGTAGCTACAGGTGTCTCTTAGCATTAGGGAGACAGAGGTACCCTCAGTATTCAGTAGCTAAAGGTCTTACCAAGTATTAGGTGCACCCAACTAAAGGGAGAGCTGTTCAGTGGAAGGCCAAGACCTGGATGAGTAACCTCTCATTTACACTTGGTGCTCTGCATGGGAAAAGAGGGAGGGAGGCACTCTGGAGGGAAGTAAGCCGCCTCTCCATCAGCAGGCGCCTGTAGGCACATGCCTACAGTGCCTTATGGTAAGTCCGGCCCAGGCTGTACCGCATTCTTGTGTGCATTTATTAGGGATTTGATAATGTTGCCCATAGACTGCGATTCCCGATCAATTTCATGCTGAAATCGATTGGTTTCAGCATCAACAAGATATATATATATATATATATGTTTGGTTTGTAGCCCTGCCCTCCCAGTGATGCTTACCCTGGACTGATTAGCTATGCGGAAATCCCCCCACCCCCCAAGAATTCTGGGAGACCAGGTACATTTTGTACTGGCTTTGGAATATTCAGAAGTATTCCTCAGAGATGCACCTGACGGGACTAAAGATGTTGCCACCAATCAGGGTAAGGAAAGATTTTACAATGGGCACAAACGGACTAAATCATTTACAAATGAATATATCGCAAAAGAAATAAGACATTGGCCTCAATTCACTAAGATCATGCTGGAGATAATAAGGCAAGAGAAAACTTACCTCCACACAGTAAGAGAGTTATCTTATCTCTTCATTCCTTAAGTTACCTCCTCTGTAGTTAATTTACCTCCTCTGTAGTTAAGTCACCTCCTCTGTAGTTATTTTCACACACAGTTAATTAACATCCTGTCTTTAACTCTGGAGTTATTTTAAGGATTGGAGAGTTTACTTAAAGACAGAAGAGTTAACGTTAGGTTTGCCTGTTTCCTGATTACTACATGCCTTATCACCATTGTAACAACTCTAGAAAGTTTATTAAAGACAGGAGTTAAGCTTAGTGAATTGAGGCCATTGTATTATGTTATTTTCACTTTCCTTTAACCCATTAGCTGCTTCAATGTAATTATCTCAATTGAGATAACTGCGCTGCTTTTGATCTCAGTCGGCAGAACTCATTGTGCTGTAAATTCTTGGAATGCTTTGATCACTCTCTCTGCTAGCAGAAATTACAGGAACTGAAAGCAGAAGTCCTCTTATTGCCTCACACTGCCCCCTAGTGACAAGTGGCCATAAATACACATTGCAGAAGTACTATTTAGTAGAAAGCAAATGCAACAAATAAATAAAAAAAAACTGAAATGTCCTAAAATAAATTGGCCGGAACACTTGCAGGCCTCTAAATAAATTGGCTGCTGAAGGATTAAAACAATGATGAAGATATTAATCTTATTTACATACATAAATTTGCCGGTAAATTGCTCCTGGGGATTAGTCTGAACATCTGCCAGGGCCTGCGTGGAGCACGATCTCCGCCGTACACCGCGCATTCTCTGTATTGTGTTCCAATCAGGCTATGGCTCCTCCATTTCCATTCCGCCAGTCTCTCCCGCACCCTCCATCCATGTTTTATGCTCTTTCTAAACTCTTTGAGCGTGGAAAGATGTCTCACATGTAGTGAGTGATCGCCTTAAACTGGTGGAGATTTGACAAGCCAGAGGCTCGCGCCTGGAATCTCTGGCACCGGGAGACAGAAAAGGGCCGACTTAAAAAAGCCCCTTGAAGTCAGACATTTCTGAAGAGTTTCAACGAGATAAAATAAGGCCGGCATTTGCATAGACTGCCCCATGTTAATTAATAGCCTTCTCTGTGCGCCCGGCATACTAATGGCGGCTGCTCAGGATTTCTTTCCTATCCCAGCTGGCGTTCAGACCCAAACTGTGCGAATTATACCATACCTGACACGGAAGAAAGGCGACACAGAGGATCCAGCGATGCCGGGGTGAAAATATTCCCATAGTGGGGAAGATTCGTCTCTGAGGGAGCTGCGAGGGGGCCGTCAGCTCAGATCATTAATCATGCTGCAAAGGATTCTGGGACACGGCAAATTGGAAGAGGAGGGAGGTTAGATAGAGGAAATGCCAGGTAGCAAGTAAGGTAGATTCTGTAGTCAGGTTCCAGGCAATAGGAGAACTAGGACACAACTATAAAATATATTCAAAGGCCACAACATGATATTTTTAACACTTAAGTTTGTGTTTTTGTTTTTTAAACTCTTGCCTTTAACTAATAAAATACTAATAATAATAATAATGACTTCTTGCTCATTAGGACTGGGACAATTGCAAGATGAATACAAACTGAAACCTGGAAAAAAAATGGCATCTCGTTGAGAATATATACATCGTTTTCCAGATTCATCGTTTGCCTTCAAAGGAATTTTAGCTAAAGTTCTCTACAGATTAGCTGGTTTGTATTGTACGATTCTGATCCAGTTCTGTATATTGCCTGAAGAAGAGGAGCTATAGTGAAAATAGCATAATGAATAAAATTGCCTAATATCCATTTATAGATTATTTACTCAGTGTTTGGCCATTGCAAATGCTTTCCTCTCCCTGATTTACATTCTGAAATGTATCACTGGTGGTGACATCTTTAGTTCTGCCAGGTGATCAGTATGGAATGTTCGTTACTGAGAGTTCTATGCACAGAGGGCGTTACTGGTTGCTTGGCAGTTGGATAAAGCTGTTATTTCCCACAATGCAACAAGGTTCACACTGTGGGAGGGGTTTCAGCACAATATCAGTCAAACAGACCGCCTGATGATCTATTAGAGAAAAGGTAAGTAGTTCTTATGGGAAAGGGGGGTGTCAGCAACTGATTGGGATGGAGTTCAATCTTTTACAGTGCCACAGAATATGTTGGCGCTTTATAAATCAATAATAATAAGGCTTGTAGAAAATCACAAGCCCTACTCCATAGAGCCAAATTAATCCATGCCATGCACTGATGAGGATCAAACAATCCAAAACAGTGTGTATGCATGTTGGATTATTATGGCTCTGTACAAATTAACAAGCTGACACATCAGGGGCGTAACTAGAAATCACTGGGCCCCCCTGCAAATATTTGGATGGGATCCCCCCCCCCCCCCCCCATAGGTGCCAAATAATCGTAATGGGGCAGCGTTTCACTGTAAATTAATTGTAAAGTGGGCAGCATTTTACCAGACAATCGTAATGTGGGCCAGAAAATCGTAATG
Source organism: Hyperolius riggenbachi (assembly GCF_040937935.1). Classification (NCBI taxonomy): domain Eukaryota; kingdom Metazoa; phylum Chordata; class Amphibia; order Anura; family Hyperoliidae; genus Hyperolius; species Hyperolius riggenbachi. Next base: position 354,508,087 of record NC_090651.1, on the reverse strand, counting down.
TGGGCAGAGTTCACCAGAAAATCGTAATGTGGGCCTTTAGAAAATCATAATGTGGGCAGAGTTCACCAGAAAATCGTAATGTGGGCACCAGTCACCAGAAAATTGTAACGTGGACAGCATTCACCAGACAATCGTAATGTGGGCAGCGTTCACCAGAAAATCATAATGTGGGCAGAGTTCACCAGAAAATCATAATGTGGGCAGAGTTCACCAGAAAATCGTAATGTGGGCACCAGTCACCAGAAAATCGTAACGTGAGCAGCAGTCACCAGAAAATTGTAACGTGGACAGCATTCACCAGACAATTGTAATGTGGGCAGCGTTCACCAGAATATCGTAATGTGGGACAGAAAATCGTAATGTGGGCAGAGTTCACCAGAAAATCGCAATGTGGGCAGCAGTCACCAGAAAATCGCCATGTGGGCAGCAGTCACCAGAAAATCGCCATGTGGGCAGCAGTCACCAGAAAATCGCAATGTGGGCATCAGTCACCAGAAAATCCTAATGTGGGCAGCAGTCACCAGAATATCGTAATGTGGGCAGCAGTCACCAGAAAATCCTAATGTGGGCAGCAGTCACCAGAATATCATAATGTGGGCAGCACACACCAGAAAATCCTAATGTGGGCAGCAGTCACCAGAAAATCCTTATGTGGGCAGCAGTCACCAGAAAATCGCAATGTGGGCAGCAGTCACCAGAAAATCGCAATGTGGGCAACAGTCACCAGAAAATCGCAATGTGGGCAGCAGTCACCAGAAAATCCTAATGTGGGCAGCATACACCAGAAAATCGTAATGTGGGCAGCAGACACCTGAAAATCGTAATGTGGGCAGCAGACACCTGAAAATCGTAATGTGGGCAGCAGTCACCAGAAAATCCTAATGTGGCCAGCATACACCAGAAAATCGTAATGTGGGCAGCAGACACCTGAAAATCGTAATGTGGGCAGCAGACACCTGAAAATCGTAATGTGGGCAGCAGACACCTGAAAATCGCAATGTGGGCAGCAGACACCAGAAAATCGTAATGTGGGCAGCAGACACCAGAAAATCGCAATGTGGGCAGCAGACACCAGAAAATCATAATGTGGGCAGCAGACACCTGAAAATCACAATGTGGGCAGCAGACACCTGAAAATCGCAATGTGGGCAGCAGTGACCAGAAAATCGCAATGTGGGCAGCAGACACCTGAAAATCGCAATGTGGGCAGCAGACACCAGAAAATCGTAATGTGGGCAGCAGACACCAGAAAATCGCAATGTGGGCAGCAGACACCTGAAAATCGTAATGTGGGCAGCAGACACCTGAAAATCGTAATGTGGGCAGCAGACACCAGAAAATCATAATGTGGGCAGCAGACACCTGAAAATCGTAATGTGGGCAGCAGACACCAGAAAATCGCAATGTGGGCAGCAGACACCTGAAAATCGCAATGTAGGCAGCTGTCACCAGAAAATCCTAATGTGGGCAGCAGACACCAGAAAATCATAAAGTGGGCAGCAGACACCTGAAAATCGTAATGTGGGCAGCAGACACCAGAAAATCGCAATGTGGGCAGCAGACGCCAGAAAATCGTAATATGGGCAGCAGACACCTGAAAATCATAATGTGGGCAGCAGACACCTGAAAATCACAATGTGGATAGCAGTGACCAGAAAATCGTAATGTGGGCAGCAGACACCTGAAAATCACAATGTGGGTAGCAGTGACCAGAAAATCGTAATATGGGCAGCAGACACCTGAAAATCGTAATGTGGGCAGCAGACACCTGAAAATCCCCCTGCAGTGATGTCAGCGGCGGCGGGATACATACCTTCTTCCTTGCGTTCCATCGCCGCCTTCTCGCTCTAGCAGCTGACGTCACTTCCGCTTCCGGAAGTGACGTCAGCCGCTAGAGCGAGAAGGCGGCGATGGAACGCAAGGAAGAAGGTATGTATCCCGCCGCCGCTGCTGCCCACACACATTCACTAGCTGGAGGGGGGCGCAGAGGGGAGAGCCCCGAGGTGAGGAGAGGGGGGAACTTCCCCTCTCCCCGCCGACTGTGGGCAAGGCTTTCCCCTCATGCTGCCACCCCTCCAGCCCCCAAAAAACGCAGGCGCTGCAGGGCCTATTGCTACGCCCCTGTGACACATCATTGCAATCCAGCGGTTCTGGAGGTGTGTTTAGCTTCTAAGGGTACAATGGTTAATTTGCATATATTCAGCAGTGATGCACTGGGAGACATCTCAAGCTCACTCCAACCTGAATTATTGCAAATTCTTTCTGTTTTAAGAAAGCAAACTCTTGGTTTTTTTTTTTTATAATAATAAAAATCCTTGGTTAAGGTTCCTCTTAAAGGTTTGAAAAGCTTGCAATAAACCATGTACGGTTAGTCATTAACGGTATCACTGGAATCAAGGTTTTTGGTTTGATGCGTTTTTAAAGATTCTGAGCGATGTCTGGGCACAGATACTGGCAGGAAATACACGGAGAAAGAACCGTCTGCTAGAATAATAGATTCAGTTCCAGGAATGTTATAGGGCCAAAAAATAAAACAAAACAAAATAATTCTGCTGGCACTCCACCGCTGTACCCAGGCCCAGATTTACATCACAAGAGCCTATAGGCACAAATGTCCTGGCACCCTAGACCTCACCCTCCGTGAACCTACAAACCCTGCCGAACCGCACCGCACGTGTTCCGGCTAACAAGCTGTCAGTTCTCCCTTACTTCCCCCACCTGTAATAGGTAGCTACAGGTGTCTCTTAGCATTAGGGAGACAGAGGTACCCTCAGTATTCAGTAGCTAAAGGTCTTACCAAGTATTAGGTGCACCCAACTAAAGGGAGAGCTGTTCAGTGGAAGGCCAAGACCTGGATGAGTAACCTCTCATTTACACTTGGTGCTCTGCATGGGAAAAGAGGGAGGGAGGCACTCTGGAGGGAAGTAAGCCGCCTCTCCATCAGCAGGCGCCTGTAGGCACATGCCTACAGTGCCTTATGGTAAGTCCGGCCCAGGCTGTACCGCATTCTTGTGTGCATTTATTAGGGATTTGATAATGTTGCCCATAGACTGCGATTCCCGATCAATTTCATGCTGAAATCGATTGGTTTCAGCATCAACAAGATATATATATATATATATATGTTTGGTTTGTAGCCCTGCCCTCCCAGTGATGCTTACCCTGGACTGATTAGCTATGCGGAAATCCCCCCACCCCCCAAGAATTCTGGGAGACCAGGTACATTTTGTACTGGCTTTGGAATATTCAGAAGTATTCCTCAGAGATGCACCTGACGGGACTAAAGATGTTGCCACCAATCAGGGTAAGGAAAGATTTTACAATGGGCACAAACGGACTAAATCATTTACAAATGAATATATCGCAAAAGAAATAAGACATTGGCCTCAATTCACTAAGATCATGCTGGAGATAATAAGGCAAGAGAAAACTTACCTCCACACAGTAAGAGAGTTATCTTATCTCTTCATTCCTTAAGTTACCTCCTCTGTAGTTAATTTACCTCCTCTGTAGTTAAGTCACCTCCTCTGTAGTTATTTTCACACACAGTTAATTAACATCCTGTCTTTAACTCTGGAGTTATTTTAAGGATTGGAGAGTTTACTTAAAGACAGAAGAGTTAACGTTAGGTTTGCCTGTTTCCTGATTACTACATGCCTTATCACCATTGTAACAACTCTAGAAAGTTTATTAAAGACAGGAGATAAGCTTAGTGAATTGAGGCCATTGTATTATGTTATTTTCACTTTCCTTTAACCCATTAGCTGCTTCAATGTAATTATCTCAATTGAGATAACTGCGCTGCTTTTGATCTCAGTCGGCAGAACTCATTGTGCTGTAAATTCTTGGAATGCTTTGATCACTCTCTCTGCTAGCAGAAATTACAGGAACTGAAAGCAGAAGTCCTCTTATTGCCTCACACTGCCCCCTAGTGACAAGTGGCCATAAATACACATTGCAGAAGTACTATTTAGTAGAAAGCAAATGCAACAAATAAATAAAAAAAAACTGAAATGTCCTAAAATAAATTGGCCGGAACACTTGCAGGCCTCTAAATAAATTGGCTGCTGAAGGATTAAAACAATGATGAAGATATTAATCTTATTTACATACATAAATTTGCCGGTAAATTGCTCCTGGGGATTAGTCTGAACATCTGCCAGGGCCTGCGTGGAGCGCGATCTCCGCCGTACACCGCGCATTCTCTGTATTGTGTTCCAATCAGGCTATGGCTCCTCCATTTCCATTCCGCCAGTCTCTCCCGCACCCTCCATCCATGTTTTATGCTCTTTCTAAACTCTTTGAGCGTGGAAAGATGTCTCACATGTAGTGAGTGATCGCCTTAAACTGGTGGAGATTTGACAAGCCAGAGGCTCGCGCCTGGAATCTCTGGCACCGGGAGACAGAAAAGGGCCGACTTAAAAAAGCCCCTTGAAGTCAGACATTTCTGAAGAGTTTCAACGAGATAAAATAAGGCCGGCATTTGCATAGACTGCCCCATGTTAATTAATAGCCTTCTCTGTGCGCCCGGCATACTAATGGCGGCTGCTCAGGATTTCTTTCCTATCCCAGCTGGCGTTCAGACCCAAACTGTGCGAATTATACCATACCTGACACGGAAGAAAGGCGACACAGAGGATCCAGCGATGCCGGGGTGAAAATATTCCCATAGTGGGGAAGATTCGTCTCTGAGGGAGCTGCGAGGGGGCCGTCAGCTCAGATCATTAATCATGCTGCAAAGGATTCTGGGACACGGCAAATTGGAAGAGGAGGGAGGTTAGATAGAGGAAATGCCAGGTAGCAGGTAAGGTAGATTCTGTAGTCAGGTTCCAGGCAATAGGAGAACTAGGACACAACTATAAAATATATTCAAAGGCCACAACATGATATTTTTAACACTTAAGTTTGTGTTTTTGTTTTTTAAACTCTTGCCTTTAACTAATAAAATAGTTATTATTATTTACTTTTCCCACCATTAACCATCTTTCCCTCTGCCTGTCTGCCCCAAAACCTTGTACAGTAGAATCCCTTTATAGTAAACTCCAAGGGACCAGAGAAAGTAGTTTACTATATCAGTATAAGCTGTGTGTTTTACATCTTGTTAATATTCATGAACTAAGTCCAAAGAAGGGTTATTAGCCGGAAGCTTACTTTTTTTTACCTCTAAGTTAGCCAATAAATGGTATCATCCTGGTTCTAAACGTCTTGCTTTCACTGATGGATAACACAGTACAACACTCTAGAGCAGGGGTCAGGAACCTTTTTGGCTGAGAGAGCCATAAACACCACATATTTTAAAATGTCATTCCATGAGAGCCATACCATATGTTTCAAACTGGGACAGTAGGGCTCAGGTCCCCGTTGCCATGGTGATGTGTATACAGTTGGTCTGCCGGGCAGTGGAAGTGTCAGACGCGTCTTCAGCTTCTCTTGGGTTTCAGCAACATCATCAAGTGACAGGCAGCCTATTGGGCCAATCAAAGTGCAGGGATCTCGTTCTAAAAAGTTACTGGACCTGACAGGATCCAGAGTGGGACAGTTGGAGCAGCCGTTCATTTTGGGGGTAGTGTGAGTAAGTTAGTAGTACATGCTACAGCAGTAGCGTGCCTACTTTGAAAATGTTACTTGCGCTGTCACACTAAGCTGGGCTGCTTGAGCAGTGTAGCTTAGTGACTCAACCCTACTGATTAGTCTGTGAGCCAGATGCAGCCATCAAAAGCCACATCTGGCTCCCGAGCCATACGTTCCCTACCCCTGCTCTAGAAATTTACTATATCAGAACTGGTCATACACTATATTTATATAGCATTTGCTGGGATCTGATGACTGAGTTTCCATATTCCTCTACAAGGGTCAAAATGAGACGCGATTATAACATGGCGGGAACCACCGCTGAAAGTTGCCAAATCCTTTTCTGCTTGGTAGCCAGGATACAGATAACGATAGCATTCAAGACGAGAAGGTACCAAGCGTCTGAACCAGCCTTCATATTGCCGTAAAATTAGAAGTCATTGCAAAATGATGTATCATAATTATAATTATAGCGAAACCTTGGTTTGCAAGCATATTTTGTTCCGGAAACATGCTTGTAATCCAAAGCACTCTTATATCAAAGCGAATTTCCCCATAAGAATTAAGGGAAACCCCGGTGATTAGTTTCACAATCCAAACACAGTTACATAAAAACAGTATAAAATAAAAATACAGAATCATTGCCCAATGTTGACTCGCCCCAACCTTTTTTTTGTGGCTTTAACAAGGAACTTATCCAATGACAGTTACTTTTGATGATTTCATGGAGATGTGACTTTTAGTCTCTACACTCAGATTAAGTATGATTAAGTACAATCCTGCAGCGCCAAAGGGAGAAGAACTATCGGCTCAGTTGTGATAACGTGACACATGTATATTTTTTTTTGCTTATGTATTAAAGAGAAACTCCAACCTAGAATTGAACTTTATCCCAATCAGTAGCTGATACCCCCTTTTACATGAGAAATAGAATGCTTTTCACAAACCGACCATCTGGGGTCGCTGTATGACTAATTTTGTGCTGAAACCCCTCCCACAAGAAGCTCTGAGTACCGCGGTACTTTTGGCAAACTGCCACAATGTAACAATGTTCACAGACAGGAATTAGCTGTTTACAGCTGTCTCTAACAGCCAAAACAGCTAGCAGCAGCTACATAACCTGCCCACAGTAACAATGTCACCATGTAATACATGTCAGAATGTAAATCGGGGAGAGGAAAGATTTTACAATAAGCAAACACTGACTAAATCATTTATACATAATTATGGTAAAAAATGAAGCACTTTTTTTACTACATTATTTTCACTGGAGTTCCTCTTTAAAGAGAATCTGTATCCATTAAAACTTAATAAAATAAACATACCAGCCTGTCTGTAGCGCTGTGCTCTCCCCCTCTGCGTCATTTTCGCCGCTCCCCGCCGCTGTTTTGGGCAGAAAATCACACTTTTATTGCTTGTTTTGTAAACAAGCAATATGGCCGCCAAACCCGGAAGTGCATCGGGCAGAGCGTGTGCCCGCTTCCAGTGAGTGTGCATGAGAGCCATGCACGAGAGGAGCGCAAGTCTAAGCATGCGCTGTAGGTCCTCTCGTGCTGGCTCTATCTCAGCTGCCGATCAGCCTATCAGCGTCCCAGAGCCGGCTGCAATACACAGAGGCAGACCATTGTTTCACTGCACAGCAGCACAAGTATTGCAGCCGGAGACTCTGATAGGCAAGTGTAATGTAACTCACGGGAGCGAGCATAGAGGAGCGTGATGGGGGCGTGGAGGGAAGGCCTGACTAACAGCTAAACAACAATGAAGAGTCAGCCCCTTCCAGAGACGGGACAACAAGACCAACAGAAGAGAGATAAGATGATTTATTACACTGACTCTGCAAATAAAAAGGGCTGCAGTAAGCCAGAGCACATTAGATTAGGTTTAGGAACCTGTAGGATAGAAGAAATACAGCCGAAACATTTGTTACAGAGTCTCTTTAAGTCAAAATTTCACAAACAATTTTGCTTGTATTGTCCCTAGGCCTTCTCAAAGGACTAGAGGACATGATCTGTGCATGAAGGAAAAATGTTTTAGCCATTTATTTAGGAAAGGGTTCTTTACAGTAATGCTGGATACACACAGTTCGTTCCCGCATCGAATGCGCCGCTCGATTCCCGACGAATCGATTATTCCCGAACATTTCCAAGCGCATTTCGATGATTTTTAGGTCGATTGCCATGTAAAGTATGGCAAATCGACCTAACGATCCATCGAACCGCGAATCGGACATGTCGGAAATAAACGAATCGACGGGAATCGAGCAGCGCATCGGCGGGAATCGAGTGCGGGAACAAACCGTGTGTATCCAGCATAAGATGATTAAGATGTGGAATGCATTGCCACAGGAAGTAGTTATGGCTAATTCTATACCTGCATTTAAAGGGGGCTTAGATGCTTTCCTTGCGTTGAAAGACATCCATGGCTACAATTGCTAGGTAATGCCTAATGATGTTGATCCAGGGATTTTATCTGATTGCCATCTGGAGTCGGGAAGGAATTTTTCCCTTTTAGGGCTAATTGGACCATGCCTTGTAAGGGTTTTCCGCCTTCCTCTGGATCAACAGGGATATGTGAGGGGGCAGGCTGGTGTTGTACTTTATACTGGTTGAACTCGATGGACGTATGTCTTTTTTCAACCAAAATAACTATGGAACTATGTATTGCAAAGCGATCTTACAGAGGATCTGTAACATTAAAAAATTCTCACCTCAGGAGAAGGAAGCCTGTGGATCCTTCCCTCCTGTGTCCCACGGTGGTCTCGCTGCAGCCCACTGAGCAGCAGCCATGTAAATATTTACCTTCCCGGCTCCAGCGCAGTAGCGGCTTTCGGCTCGGAAATAGGTGGAAACAGCCGATATCAGTTGGGTCCGCTTTACTGCGCAGGCACAAGTCTCCTGCACCTGCGCAGTAGAGCGGACCCGACTGAGATCGGCTATTTCCACCTGTTTCCGAGCGGAGAGCCGCAACACTTTACAGAGAACATAGTCATGTCACAGACTGTCCCACCATAGTCATAGTCTAATGTCCTACCATATTATTATTATGTACTAGCTGATTGCCCGGCGTTGCCCGGGTATGTATTTGGCTAGTGTTGGCTCCGCCCACTTTTTCTAACCCTAACACACAATTACTCAATGACCAAGTTTGTGAGCTTTGCGGTCTTTGGAAACAATAATTTGCATTGAAATGAAAAAAATCTGATTGGCTGTTTGTGGCTCCACCCCTTTTCTGAATTTGAACCCCAGTCACCCAATGACCAACTGTAGCAGGTTTGAGGCCTGTGCCATTAACAGTGCAAGAATGGCAGCAATTAAATATTCCCCTTGAGAAGCAATAGGTGAAGTTTGATTCACTTTTGTAGGCTCCACCCACTTTTCTGAATATTTAACCCAGTCACCCAGTGACCAACTGTGCAAAGTTTGAGAACCCTACCATTAACAGTGTAAGTATGGCTGCAGTTTACATTTTCCCAGTGAAATTTGCATTTGTCTCCACCCACTAATGACGTGGAACTGCCTGTGTATGTATTTGACCGGTTTTGGCTCCGCCCACTTTTTCTAACCCTAATGCACGAACACTCAATGACCAAGTTTGTGAACTTCGGGGTCTTTGGCATCAATAATTTGTATATTCCCATAGAAATTAAACAAATCAGATTGGCTGTCTGTGGCTGCACTCCTCTCCAACATTTGAACCCCAGTCACCCAATGACCAACTATAGCAGGTTTGAGGCATCTGCTACAGCCCCGTTTCTATGGGTGTGTGATACGTGCAATCGCCCGGGGTGCTTTATTGTGCGGCAGGAGGGGGGGCGCCGGAGCGGGGGAACGGACATAATAGTTATAACTCACCTTCTTCATCCGTTCCCCGCAGTTTCAATATCTTTCCTCTCCCGGCGTCCGTCGCCTGGTAACAGCGCCCCCTGTGATGACATACCGCATGTCATCACAGGAAGCACTGTGACTAATGAGATAGATGCCGGGAAAGGAAGGACATTGAAGCAGCGCGGGTTCGGCGGAAGCAGGTGAGTTATTACTATTATGTTCGCTCCCCCCGCTCCTGCGCCCAACTCATACCGCCCATACCAACTAACCTAAACTGTGGGAACCTACCTAACTAACCTAAACTGCAGGAACCTACCTATTTATCCTACACTGCAGGAACCTACCTACCTAACTAACCTATACTGCGGGAACCTACCTAACTAACCTATACTGCGGGAACCTACCTAACTAACCTATACTGCGGGAACCTACCTAACTAACCTAAACTGTGGGAACCTACCTAACTAACCTAAACTGCAGGAACCTACCTATTTATCCTACACTGCAGGAACCTACCTACCTAACTAACCTATACTGCGGGAACCTACCTAACTAACCTATACTGCGGGAACCTACCTAACTAACCTATACTGCGGGAACCTACCTAACTAACCTATACTGCGGGAACCTACCTAACTAACCTATACTGCGGGAACCTACCTAGCCAAGCTATACTGTAGGAACCTACCTAACTATCCTATACTGCGGGAACCTACCTAACTAACCTATACTGCGGGAACCTACCTAACTAACCTATACTGCGGGAACCTACCTAACTAACCTATACTGCGAGAACCTACCTAGCCAAGCTATACTGTGGGAACCTACCTAACTATCCTATACTGCGGGAACTTACCTAACTAACCTATACTGCGGGAACCTACCTAACTAACCTATACTGCGGGAACCTACCTAGCCAAGCTATACTGCGGGAACCTACCTAACTATCCTAAACTGCAGGAACCTACCTATCTAACCCATACTGGGGGGACCTACCTATCTAACCTATACTGGGGGAACCTACCTATTGAACCTATACTGGGGGAACCTACCGATCTAACCCATACTGGGGGAACCTACCTATCGAACCTATACTGCGGGAACCTACCTATCTAACCTATACTGCGGGCACCTACCTATCTAAACTATACTGGGGGCACCTACCTATCTAACCCACACTGGTGGCAACTATACGGGCTACCCTATACTGGAGGCACCAACGTAGATAACCTATAAAGCAGGCACCTACCTATCTAACCTACACTGGGGGCAACTATGCAGGCTACCCTATACTGGAGGCACCTACGTAGCTAACCTGTTCAACCTGTACTGCGGGCACCTATGCCTGGCTCCATGGGGGTGGGGTGGGGGGCGATTTTTACACCCTCGCCCTGGGTGAAATTTAGCCTAGAAACTGCTCTGATCTGCTAATACCAGTGTAAAAATGGCAGCAATTTAAATATTCCTTTTGAAAATCAACAGGTGAATTTTGACTATTTTGGCTATTATAGGCTCCACCCACTTCCCTGAATATTAATCTCAGTCACCCAGTGACCATCTTGGCAAAGTTTGAGATCCCTGCCATTAACAGTGAAGAAGGGCTGCAGTTTACATTTTCCCATTGAAATTTGTTTTTGGCTCCGTCCACTTTTTGTAAACTGGACACACAGTCACTCAATGACCATGTTTGTGAGCTTTGGGTCCTTGGCATCAATAATTTGTATTTTCCCAGTGAAATGAAACATCTGATTGGCTGTTTGTGGCTCTATCACAGGCATGGGCAAACTTGGCCCTCCAGCTGTTAAGGAACTACAAATCCCACAATGCATTTGCCTTTATGAGTCATGACTGTGGCTGTCAGACTCCTGCAATGCATTGTGGGACTTGTAGTTCCTCAACAGCTGGAGGGCCAAGTTTGCCCATGCCTCCTCTATCCCCTTTTCTGAATTTGAACCCCAGTGACCCAATGATCAACTGTACCAGGTTTGAGGCTTGTGCCATTAACAGTGCAAGAATGGCAGCAATTTTAATATTCCCTTTGAAAATCAACAGGTGAATTTTGATTGTTTTTTTTAGGCTCCACCCACTTTTCTGTATAATAATCTGTGCCATTAACAGTGCAAGAATGGCAGCAATGTAAATATTCCCCTTGAAAATCAAAAGATGAATTTTGATTGGCTGCTGTACACTCCACCCACTTTCCTAAATATTAATCCTAGTCACCCAGTGGCCAACTGTGTCAAGTTTGAGAACCCTGCCAATAACAGAATGGCTGAAATCAATCTAACAAATCTGATTGGCTGTTTGTGGCTCCACCGCCTTTAGTGAATTTGGTCCCCAGTCACCCAATTACTGACTGTATCAGGTTTGAGGCCTCTGCCATTAACAGTGTAAGAATGGTAGCAATGTAAATATTCCCCATGAAAATCAATAGCTGAATTTTGATTGGCTGTTGTAGGCTCCACCCACATTTCTGAATAATAATCCCAGGCACCCAGTGGCCAATTGTATCAAGTTTGGGAACCCTGCCATGTAAAAAATTAAGTTTCTGGCACCGCCCACTTTTTGTAACCTTGACATATAGTCACTCAATTACCAAGTTTATCAGCTTTGGGATCCTTGGTATCAATACTTTGTATATCTGATTGGCTGTTTGTGGCTCCGCCCCTTTCTGAATTTGAACCCCAGTCACCCAGTGCCCAGCTGTACCAGGTTTGAGGCATCTGCTATTAACAGTATAAGAATGGTTGCAGTTTAAATATTCCCTTTGACAATCAAAAGTTGAATTTTGATTGGCTGTTGTAGGCTCTACCCACTTCCCAAAATCTTAATCACATTCACTCAATGACCAACTGTGCAAAGTTTGACAACCCTGCCATTAACAGTGTAAGAATGGCTGCAGTTTATATTTTCCCAGTAAAATGTGTTTTTGGCTCCACCCACTTTGTGTAACCTTGTCACACAGTCACTCAATGACCAATTTTGTGAGCTTTCAGGTTCCTGGCATCAAAATTGTGTGAATGGAAGCAGTTTGTCCAGCAAAGAAATCTGATTGGCTGTTTGTGGCCCCGCCCCTTTAGTGAATTTGGACCCCAGTCACCTAATGACTGACTGCAGCAAGTCTGAAGCCTCTGCCATAAACAGTGTAAGAATGGCAGCAGTTTAAATATTCCCCTTTAAACGCAATAGGTGAATTTTGATTGGCTGTTGTAGGCTCCACCCACTTTCCAAAATCTTAATCTTATTCACCCAGTGGCGAAGTGTGGCAAGTTTGAGAACCCTGCGATTAACAGTGTAAGAATGGCTGCATTTTTTCCCATTTAAAAGGAATGGCTGAATTTTGATTGGCTGTTTTATGCTCCACCCGCTTTTCCTGGATTTGTAACCTCGGTCACCAAGTGACCAACTGTGCCAAGTGTGGGGACTCTGGCTTGATTACTGTGAGAATGGCAGCCTTTTACATTTTTTCCATTGACTTGAATGGGTGGAATCTGATTTGCTGTTTGTAGCTCCGCCCAGGTGGGCAGGGGGGCCGCGAGACCCCCAGAACCTATCATCCCAGGTAGTAAGGAACCTGTATACCAAGTTTCGTTCAAATCGGTCAAGGGGTTTTCGAGTGATCGCGGCACATACACACACATACACACACACACACACACACACACACACACACACACACACACACACACACATACATCCGATTTTATATATATAGATTTATATAGCACTGACATCTTCTACAGCACTTTACAGAGAACATAGTCATGTCACTGACTGTCCTCAGAGGGGCTCACAGTCTAATCCTACCATAGTCATAGTCTAATGTTCTACCATATTATTATTATGTATTTATATAGCACTGACATCTTCTGCAGCACTTTACAGAGTACATAGTCATGTCACTGACTGTCCTCAGAGGGGCTCACAGTCTAATCCTACCATAGTCATAGTCTAATGTCCTACCATATTATTATTATTATGTATTTATATTACACTGACATCTTCTGCAGCACTGTACAGAGAATATTGTCTTGTCACTGACTGTCCTCAGAGGAGCTCAGAATCTATTCCTTCCATAGCCATATGTCTATGTATGTATCGTGTAGTGTATGTATTGTACTCTAGGGTCAATTTAGGGGGAAGCCAATTACCTTATCTTTATATTTTTGGGATGTTGGAGGAAACTGGAATGCCAGGAGGAAAACCACGCAGAGACGAGAGAACAAACAAACTCCATGCAGATATTGCCCTGGCTGGGATACGAACCGGAGGCCCCGCTCTGCGAGGTGAGAGTGCTAACCAGTACGCTACCGTCCTGCACATAATATAAAGCGGCTCTACGATGGTGTGTAACTGTTTCAGCAGTACAACTGGCCGTCTTCCTCAGCAGGGCGCACAGATAGCTGGTCTCTCATGCAGTTACAGCAAAAGTGAATTTTCAGAGGCTGCAGGTGCGCCGCTGATGATGCCTGAAAAGGTTAAGCATGAATACGGTAAACAAGAATGTTTTTTTTTTTTGTGTTCCTCTCCATCTGCCTCTCGTTGGGAACGTGGGTTTTGTGAGTGAATTATTACATGCACAAGCCTGCAATTTCCTAAAAGATCTCTCCTTTTTATCTTCCAGGAGTGTGTTACATTTATGATCTTTGCATTGCGCTGAGCGCCATTAATGCTACTTAGACTCCCCAGGAGGGCGGAGCACCCCGCCGAGCGAAAGTCACACAAATTGTGCTCTGCGTGAAGAGCAGCCACTGCGGCCTGCAATCATCTGTATACCAGGTACGTCCTCCGTCATTAGCAGCCGCTTAACGCTGCTACACGGAATGAATATTCAATAATTTCTTATTGGGCTCACGTGCGTAAAACTTCTCAATCTTACCAGAAGTTTTCAGGAGGAAACGCAGCACGAAATACTGTCAATCTCCCAGATGCCATTTTAAATATGGCCATAGTTTTATCTGTAAAGCAGTACCTGTGTTGGGACATTATTATTTAGGATTTCGATACAGTGTTAAGGCCGGTTCACATTACAAACGCGGATGGCCATGCGTGCGGACCGCAACGCGTACGAACGCACGCCATCCGCGTTTGTATGCGTTGCGTGGCTGATCTCATCACTGAAAAGTGAATGGGACAGCCGCACGTTTTTGCTAAATCTGCGTGCAGCATGCGTTCCCGGACCACACAGGTCCGGAACGCATGCTGTGTGAACATCAGACAGTGCACTCTATGCACTGTCTGATGTCGTGCGTGTCGGCCTCCTGCACGCGTTTCCAAAACGCGGCTGGAAACGCGTGCAGTTTGAACGGGCCCTTACAGATTACCAGGCAAGCTAATGAACCAGAACTCCTAAGGGTATGAAAGGAGCTAAACAGGGCCCAAAAGCCCTCTTACTGCAATGTTAAGCAAAACAAATTCTGACCCTATTGAGACTCATCAGACCAGGCAACATTTTTTCCAGTCTTCAACTGTCCAAAAAAGTTTTATACATACCTGGGGTTTCCTCCAGCCCCATGCGCACGGATCGCTCCCACGCTGCTGTCCTCTGCTGCCTGCAGCTTCGGTACTGGGTCCCGTAACTTCCTCCAGTCACGCCCAGTCTACGTAGGAGAAGTGCGCTCTTTACGTATCTCTCCGGCGGCCGTGTGCATGGGGATGGAGCAAGCCCCAGGTATGTATACCCCCCCCCCCCCCGGTCTATGGTTTCCTTTAACAGGGCAGCTGGCGGAAGATCCAGGCAGCCTGGGAGGACGGTGAGGGACCGATCAGCCTGAAGGGGGCTGGAGGAAGCCCCTGGTATTTATACTTTTTTCTTGATATCTCAGGTTTCCTTTAATAACCCCAAATCCTTTCTGTTTTAAGAAGACATTTCTGTTTTGCATATACAGGGTTGTGTCATTTGTTTACTACAGAAATAGCGTACAACATAAAAGTAACCATACCAAAACACATAGACAAAGCCTAAAGGAGGTCAAATGCCACAACATTTTAAAAATATTTTTCTTTAATTCAATAACTGTGATCAATTATTCCAAATGACTAAAACTTTTGAAAAATCTGATCAATGCATCACACACCTGTGTTTGATTTCTCTACAGTTATGAAAAATACATCAATAAAATAATTCTGGACTTATTTATTAAACTGCCAAATCATTTGGATAATACATTGGTGCTCTTGAAAGGTTTCAAAGGTTGGAGAGTTGCACATGTATTTTGAAAGGAAATTGTCGAGGAAGGTAGAATCTTGTGAGAAGTCCTGCACATGTGAATGGGAGAAGGTGAAGGACATAAGAAGATTAAGTGAGTGCAGAGGTTAAAGGAAACCAGAGCTGAGTTAATATAAAAGTTTTTTTTTTTTTTTTTTTTCAAAACTTTGTAGAAAAACTTTATTGGTACAAATAGCAAAAATCGTTAAAAATAGAGGGTTTCTTCAATTTCACATGACTGATCCTCACACAATTAACTCATACATCAGAAAAAACATCAGTGATTGGAAAAGACCAATCAGTGCCACACTCTGGCCCAAAGTTTTACACATACCTGAGGCTTCCTCCAGCCCCATGCGCACGGATTGCTCCCCCGCCGCCGTCCGCCGTCTTCTCCCTCTCCGGTACCGGGTCCCGTGACTTCAGTCAGTTGCGGTCAGTCTGTGCAAAAGAAGTGCGCCATCTACGTATCTCTCCGGGGGCTGAGGGCGGCGGCGTGGGAGCGATCCGTGCGGATGGGGCTGGAGGAAGCCTCAGGTATGTATAAAACTTTTATATTAGCTCAGCTCTGGTACACTTTAACTACCCCCTACATAGACACACACGTACACACACATATACACACACACACACACACGCATGGACGCACACGCATGCACGCACGTACACACACACATACACACACACACACACCACACACACACCAGGCACACGCACGTACGCACACACATACACACATACACACCACACACACACCAGGCACACGCACGTACACACACACATACACACACACGCATACACACACACACACATACACACACACACACACCACACACACACACCAGGCACACGCACGTACACACACACACACACGCATGCACGCACGTACACACACACACATACACACCACACACACACCAGGCACACGCACGTACACACACACATACACACACACACACGCATACACACACACGCATGCACGCACGTACGTACACACACACACACCAGGCACACGCACGTACACACACACATACACACACACACACGCATACACACACACGCATGCACGCACGTACACACACACACACCAGGCACACGCACGTACGCACACACATACACATGCACTCCCCACCCAATCTTTAGTTTAGAATAACTTTGTGTCTGAAACCAGCACAGAGCCATCAGGTTTTTCTTTTTTTCTGTGGTGAGCATGTGACCTTTCCATCTAACAGATGCACAGATCTTCATCCTACCAGTATACAGCAACACATCTGCATGAAAAGCCAATATCTGTAAAGGTTACAACGCTGGGTCACAGCGACAGGGAGTTCTCCAGAAAATCTTTCAACAAACACTGTAAATGCTCCAGCAAACACTGAAAGAAAGGAACTTGTCAGCAAAAAAAAGAGAGAAACTTGAGATAGACACAAGAACTTTATGGGAACTATTTTGCTAGAGAACAAGGTCTGGTTCACACTGCATGGATCAAAAACTGATCCGTGTAGAAACTGATCCATCAAACGTATCCAATTTTATTGGACATCAGTTTTGCATCTGTGACCCTGTTCTTTAGCGTGCGGTTAATGCGACTCCTCCTCTGTCGCTCCAGAATTATTGGAGCCTCCCCAAACTTGAGCTCTGTTTTGCGGAACGGGCGAACAGGTCCGTTCAAATGCCGCAATGTGGCTGGATCCTATTCATTAACATAGGATCCTCATTCAGGATCCGGTCTGTTTAGTTCCGCTAAACGGGCCGATTTTAATGACTGTCTTAAAGTAAACCCAAGGTAAAAATAAACTGATGAGATAAACAATTGTATTTAACCTCCTACTCCTAAAAATAACTTTTTTTAGATACCCCTTGGTTTTATTTTATGTTTAAACATTATTTATAAAGTAGAATGAATGTTTTGTTGTCTCTGTTTAGTGGAGGCCTATTAAGTGTCTCTAAATGAAAATCCATGAACTATTGACCTTTTTCTATCTCCCTGCTGCCCTCTCAGAAGTTGTATTCTGCCAGGAAAACTTTTATGGCTGTAATCTGCTTATCAGTGATGTTTACTATATTCCACGCCTAAAAATTCACTTCAGGGAGCAAAATAAAGCAAGTAAAACAGCCCGGTTATTAATGTTTTGCACTGTACATACACGTATCTCATCACGTCACATGTTCCCTCGGGTACACTTTAACCAGCTCTTAGTAGTGGTCACACACATTTTGTGGAACAGGATGGTGTTCCTGACTCCAGCCTACAGGTGTCACTGTTACATTCTCTACACTGCATTGCATGCCAGGTTCTCATCTAGCCATTGTGTTGTTATTTATCCGGGCCTGTTCTGATAATGGCTTCCTGCAGATTTTTGTATCACAAACTGTTACTCAGACTTCTTGACAACACTTCTGTGCTGATGCTCCGCCTCTATTACTATACGTCACTGGCCCGGAATGAGCATGCCGATCTGATGCGGTGACTCTGAGGTGACTCCACTGGCTGCATGCTTGTTGCAGGTGTGTGACTGATAAACGAGAGAGACTTAACCGAGGATTGAACTTCATCCCACTCAGTAGCCGACACCCCCTTTCCTACAATAAATCGTTCCCTTTTCCCAAATAGATCAGGAGGGTCTGCATGGCTGATAGTGTGATGAAACCCCTCCCACACTGTGATGTCAGGACCATGGCCATGACAGTTTCCTGTCTGTGAACCTTGTTGCATTGTGGGAAAGAACAGCTGTTTCCAATTGTGAAGCAAGCAATATCTCCCTTTGTGCATAGAACTCTCAGTAAACAAACATGGAGATCACCTGTCACTACCTAATCAGAGAGGAGAGCTATAAAGAGAAACCGTTATCAAAAATTGAATTTCATCCCAAATTAGTAGTTGATACCCCCTTTCCTGTAATCTTTACCTTTTCTCAAACTGATAATCAGGGGGCTCTGTATGGCTGATTTTGTGGTAAAACCCCTCCCACGGTGTGATGTCAGGACCATGGTCCTGACAGTTTCCTGTCTGTGAACCTTGTTGCATTGTGGGAAATAACGTCTGTTTACAACTGCCAAAGATGCACCATCTCTTTCCACAGACATCATCTGCCAGCAGTAAAGATGTCGCCGTGTGATACATTTCAGAATGTAAATCAGGGAGAGGAAATATTTGACAATGGGCAAACACTGACTAAATCATTTATAAATTATTATTGTATCAATAAGACAGAGCCTGGCACGACAAGCTCTGTCTTTTATACTTGAGCTCAGCATGACAGCCGGGCAACCGACATTATTCATAAGAGAATGAAGATGGCAGCCTCCGCATACCTCTCACTTACGTCTCCCTTTAAGCTCTCGAAGCCGATTAGCCTCTTTGTAAAGTTCTGGTTCAACCTCTTGCAAATTCCTTTGTGGTTGGAGCACAATTTTGCCATTCTGTGGATTGTATGATAACCAGTGGAGGAGAGTATGCAGTAATTGAGAGGTGAAGGTTGGGCCGAGCTGGCATTTACCTTTCTGAAAAGAGATTCGTTAATGTGAGGCCGGAGAAGAAATAGTTCTATGCAGCACTCCAGACAATCGACAGGCAAGTTAATGGACTTGCATGAATAGAGAGTGTGGGAACACCGGCAAGGTCTCTGCGTCCAACAATGGGGCGCGGGGATCGGTACACGGCTACAGCGATACAAAAAGTGTTTATAGCCGGGGAAGGGATGAATCAGAGAACACAAGGGTCATACAAGGCACAACACAATCCCGTGTTTATCAAATCGGCACTTAGCTAAACTAGCAGAAGGTCACTTGCCATCACCAGCTCAGCACAGCTCTACTAAACGGGAACTCCGCCTTCATGAAAAAAGTGTAATAAATGTATATCACATCCTGGTGTTAAAGTATACTCGAGATGACGTGATGTGTTGAGATAGACATGTGTATATACAGTGGCAAGAACACAAACACATATGCTGTGCTCCTTTTCTTTTTTTTCCCCTGCCTGAAAGAGTTAAAGAGACACTGAAGCGAGAATAATTCTCGCTTCAGAGCTCATAGTTAGCACCCTGCTAAAACGCCGCTATCCCGCAGCTAAACGGGGGTCCCTTCACCCCCAACCCCCCCCCCCCCCCGCAAAATCAACGACAAAATTGGTCGTAGATTTTGCTGCTCCTGGAGGCAGGGCTAACGGCTGCAGCCCTACCTCACAGCGCATCTATCAGCGGCGCATCGCCGCCTCTCCCCCGCCCCTCTCAGTGAAGGAAGACTGAGAGGGACGGGGGAGAGGCGGAGATACGCGCTGACAGACGCGCGTGGGGCAGGGCTGCGGCGGTTAGCCCTGCCTCAATCAGGAAGCGCTCCCCGGGCAGCACGGAGGGGATTTCAGGGGGTGAAGGGACCCCCGTTTAGCCGCGGGATAGCGGCGGTTTAGCAGGGGCACACGTGCCCCTGCTAACTATGAGCTCTGACGCGAGATTTATTCTCACTTCAGAGTCTCTTTAAAGGACCACTATTGCGAAAAAAAAGGCAGTTCAAAAGTGACAGAACCGACAGGTCCATCTCCTCATAGAGGATTCTCGGGGTTTTCTTTCTTTTCAACAGCATTTCCTGAACTGCAGTTTCAAAGTCAAACTGACAAAATAGTGTGCAAGTGAGTAGGGAGGCTGGCTGGTATCTTACTGTCTTGGCACCTAAACTGCCCTTCAGGGAATGCGTCTGAAATGAAAGAAAACCCTGAGAATCCCCGATGAGGAGCTGGTTCTGTCAGATTTTAACTGCCTACTTTTTTCGCTACAGTGGTCCTTTAATATCCAGCTATGCATCTGACAGTTTTCCTCCATTCAGGACCCAGTCCGGTTATAGGGTCCCTCAATGATAAAAAATTACAGCTATAAAACACTTTCCTAAGCAGATAACTGGGCTTCTGACTGCAAGGGATAGATAAAAAGGTCAATAGTTCATGTATTTTTCCTCTGGGATGCTTTAGACATTACAGAGACAATAAAACATGAAATCTACTTTGTAAATGTTTATATATAAAATATATTGAGATATATATGAGATCTATATGAGATGCCTAAAAAGGTCATTCTAAGGAGTAGGAGGACAGATTCAATTGTTTAGCTCATCGGTTTATTTTCCCCTTGGGTTTAGTTTAAGTTCCTTTTTTGACTTATGCAGGAGAACAGAGGCGCCAAAAGGATAAAAGGAAGCTAAATGAGCTTAAAAAAACTAATTCTTGGTAAATAGAGGAGGTAGTGGTGGACCTCCTCCAAGTAGACACACAGCGACTGTTGTAAAGACAGTCAATATATTTTATTTATGAACTCCAAATATGCAACGCGTTTCGTAGGTATGATCCTGCTTCATCAGGCAATAACAACGGAGCAATAGCATATGTGGTCAGTAGAAGAGCCAGGCACAGAGGTGCAATAGCATATGTGGTCAGTAGAAGAGCCAGGCACCTTTTTTGACTTGCATGCTTATGTACTTTGACTTGTACTCCTAACACTTTTTTTAGCAAACATATTTTGAGGGTCTCCTACTGCGTATTCTAGCGGTTTTCCAATTTGGCCAATGGTCAGTGACACACACAAAAAAAATGGAACATTTTTGAGTAGAGCAGATAGAGAAGGGTCTAATCTCTTCAAATGGCCAATTTGGCCACCTCTACATAGTAGGAGAGCTTACCTACACAATCTATTCATAGTATTCAAAATCTGTTGGCCCTCATAGAACATGAAGGGAGGTAAATTTGCCCACTGATTCGCTGTTCAAAATTGGAAGTGTACACTAGGTTCTAGAACAGGGGTCTCAAACTCAATTTACCTGGGGGCCGCAGGAGGCAAAGTCAGGATGAGGCTGGGCCGCATAAGGGATTTCACAATCGTGGCGTATCGCCGCCTCTGCCCGCCCCTCTCACTCTTCCTTCACAGAGAGGGGTGGGGAGAGGCGGCGATCCGTGCGGCGATTGACGTCAGTAGGGGCAGAGCTGAAGCTGAAAGCTCTGCCCCTTCCAGGAAATGCCAGCGGATCGCCCCCCGGGCGATTTGGGGGCTCTGCAGCCCTCGTTTAGCGGCGGGGATGCGGTGTATTACTTGGGAGCACTGAAGCAAACTTTAAGGAAGCTTTTGCCAGCGACGGCCACAAAATATTGTATCGAGGGCCGCAAATGGCCCGCGGGCCGCGAGTTTGAGACCCCTGCTCTAGAAGTATACTTTCATTGACTTCTACTCCGCCACCATTGAATCAATCCTCTACTCTTCCATCATTGTCTAATATGCAGGCACCTACGTAAGCGAAGGGTACAAACTGCAGTGGGTCATCACTCATCAGCACAGTGGAGAGGATCATCGGTACACCTCTCATCACTGGACCTCCTCCACATCTCTAGACTAAGTAGCAGCGCCAACACAAAAACAAGTGCCCACTCCCACCGAAGTCATTGTGGGCAGCAGGGTGGTGTAGTGGTTAGCATTCTCACCTTGCAGCGCTGGGTCCCCAGTTCGAATCGCAGCCAGGTCAACATCTGCAAAAAGTTTGTGTCTGCGCTGGTTTCCTTCCACATCCCAAAAACATACAGATAAGTTTATTGGCTTTCCCCCTAAATTGACCCTAGACTATGATACATACACTACACCATACATACATAGACATAAGACTTTGGTAGGGACTAGATTGTGAGCCCCTGAGGGACAGTTAGTGACAAGACCATATACTCTGTACAGTGCTGCGGAAGATGTCAGTGCTATGTGAATACTAAACAATAATAATAGTGGCTGGAAAGTGTAATGGTTAAGGGCTCTGCCTCTGACACAGGAGACCTGGGTTCGAATCTCGTCTCTGCCTGTTCAGTAAGCCAGCGCCTATTCAGTAGGAGACCTTGGGCAAGTCTCCCTAACACTGCTACTGCCTATAGAGCGCGTCCTAGTGGCTGCAGCTCTGGCGCTTTGAGTCCGCCAGGAGAAAAGCGCAATATAAATGTTCTGTGTTTGTTGTTTGTAATAATAAAAATAATTGCTACCTCAACCTTATCCCGTCAGGCCATCACTACAGATCCTTCTCCATCAAAACATCCAGGCACAGGGAGACCTTCTTTTCCCAATATGTCCTTCCTGAACTCAAGACCACCTCTCAAACTAACCCCCTAGCCACCTATATCAGTATAACTGCTACTATTATTGTTGTATCACTTGCATTGTTGGCGTCTGTTTAAAATACACTATTGCCAGGATTATGTGTGGACCAAAAGGGATTCCAGCATGGCCGTATTTATACTTTTTGTGCCCCTAAGCCAATTATGTTGGGACATCCCTTTCTTGTGTCATTGTGCCCCTCCCATTCCATGTGCAGCCCCCAATTACATGTGTATCATCCATATACAGCAGTGTCCCTCCCATCCCATGTGCCACCCCCTCTCCCATGTGTAACATCCATGTACAGCAACCCCCTCCCATTCCATGTGTAGCCCCCTCTTCCATGTGTATTATCCATGTACAGCCCACTCTTTCATGTGTATCATCGATGTACAGCAGCTCCCCTCTCATTCCATGTGCAGCCCCCTCTTCCATGTGTATCATCCATGTACAGCAGCCCTCCTCCCATTCCATGCACAGCCCCTCTTCCATGTGTAACATCCATGTACAGCAGCACTCCTCCCATTCCATGTGCAGCCCCCTCTTCCATGTGTATCATCCATGTACAGCAGCCCCCCTCTCATTCCATGTGCAGCCCTCTCTTTCATGTGTATCATCCATGTACAGCAGCCCTCCTCCCATTCCATGTGCAGCCCCCTCTTCCATGTGTATCATCCATGTACAGCAGCCCTCCTCCCATTCCATGTGCAGCCCACTCTTCCATGTGTAACATCCATGTACAGCATCCCCCCTCTTATTCCATGTGCAGCCCCCTCTTCCATGTGTATCAACCATGTACAGCAGCCCCCCTCCCATTCCATGCACAGCCCCTCTTCCATGTGTAACATCCATGTACAGCAGCACCCCTCCCATTCAATGTGCAGCCCCCTCTTCTATGTGTATCATCCATGTACAACAGCCCCTCCCATTCCATGTGCAGCCCCCTCGTCCATGTGTAACATCCATGTACAGCAGCCTTCCTCCCATTCCATGCACAGCCCCCTCTTCCACGTGTAACATCCATGTACAGCAGCCCTTCTCTCATTCCATGTGCAGCCCTCTCTTCCATGTGTATCATCCATGTACAGCATCCCCCCTCTCATTCCATGTGCAGCCCCCTCTTCCATGTGTATCAACCATGTACAGCAGCCCCCCTCCCATTCCATGCACAGCCCCTCTTCCATGTGTAACATCCATGTACAGCAGCACCCCTCCCATTCCATGTGCAGCCCACTCTTCCATGTGTAACATCCATGTACAGCATCCCCCCTCTCATTCCATGTGCAGCCCCCTCTTCCATGTGTATCAACCATGTACAGCAGCCCCCCTCCCATTCCATGCACAGCCCCTCTTCCATGTGTAACATCCATGTACAGCAGCACCCCTCCCATTCAATGTGCAGCCCCCTCTTCTATGTGTATCATCCATGTACAACAGCCCCTCCCATTCCATGTGCAGCCCCCTCTTCCATGTGTAACATCCATGTACAGCAGCCTTCCTCCCATTCCATGCACAGCCCCCTCTTCCATGTGTATCATCCATGTACAGCAGCCTTCCTCCCATTCCATGCACAGCCCCCTCTTCCATGTGTAACATCCATGTACAGCAGCCCCTCCCATTCCATGTGCAGCCCGCTCTTCCATGTGTAACATCCATGTACAGCAGCCCCTCCCATTCCATGTGCAGCCCACTCTTCCATGTGTAACATCCATGTACAGCAGCCCTTCTCCCATTCCATGCACAGCCCCTCTTCCATGTGTAACATCCATGTACAGCAGCACCCCTCCCATTCAATGTGCAGCCTCCTCTTCTATGTGTATCATCCATGTACAACAGCCCCTCCCATTCCATGTGCAGCCCCCTCGTCCATGTGTAACATCCATGTACAGCAGCCTTCCTCCCATTCCATGCACAGCCCCCTCTTCCACGTGTAACATCCATGTACAGCAGCCCTTCTCTCATTCCATGTGCAGCCCTCTCTTCCATGTGTATCATCCATGTACAGCATCCCCCCTCTCATTCCATGTGCAGCCCCCTCTTCCATGTGTATCAACCATGTACAGCAGCCCCCCTCCCATTCCATGCACAGCCCCTCTTCCATGTGTAACATCCATGTACAGCAGCACCCCTCCCATTCCATGTGCAGCCCACTCTTCCATGTGTAACATCCATGTACAGCATCCCCCCTCTCATTCCATGTGCAGCCCCCTCTTCCATGTGTATCAACCATGTACAGCAGCCCCCCTCCCATTCCATGCACAGCCCCTCTTCCATGTGTAACATCCATGTACAGCAGCACCCCTCCCATTCAATGTGCAGCCCCCTCTTCTATGTGTATCATCCATGTACAACAGCCCCTCCCATTCCATGTGCAGCCCCCTCTTCCATGTGTAACATCCATGTACAGCAGCCTTCCTCCCATTCCATGCACAGCCCCCTCTTCCATGTGTATCATCCATGTACAGCAGCCTTCCTCCCATTCCATGCACAGCTCCCTCTTCCATGTGTAACATCCATGTACAGCAGCCCCTCCCATTCCATGTGCAGCCCGCTCTTCCATGTGTAACATCCATGTACAGCAGCCCCTCCCATTCCATGTGCAGCCCACTCTTCCATGTGTAACATCCATGTACAGCAGCCCCTCCCATTCCATGTGCAGCCCCCTCTTCCATGTGTAACATCCATGTACAACAGCCCCTCCCATTCCATGTGCAGCCCCCTCTTCCATGTGTAACATCCATGTACAGCAGCCTTCCTCCCATTCCATGCACAGCCCCCTCTTCCATGTGTATCATCCATGTACAGCAGCCTTCCTCCCATTCCATGCACAGCTCCCTCTTCCATGTGTAACATCCATGTACAGCAGCCCCTCCCATTCCATGTGCAGCCCGCTCTTCCATGTGTAACATCCATGTACAGCAGCCCCTCCCATTCCATGTGCAGCCCACTCTTCCATGTGTAACATCCATGTACAGCAGCCCTTCTCCCATTCCATGTGCAGCCCGCTCTTCCATGTGTATCATCCATGTACAGCAGCCCCTCTCTTTCATGAACAGCTCCCTTGAGGATCAGTTTCCTTTACCGGGTGTTGCTCCCCATTTTCCCTTCCTCTTTCATCTGTAGTAACCCTCCTTCATGTCCAGGTGCCCCCTTGGGCTTCAGGGTCTATGTGGCCTCTCCATAAATCCGGCTCTGGATTCCAGGTACAACCCCCTGTCTTGGCAAATAAAGTGGATTCTGATTCCTATGGTAGATTTAATGTTGTGGCTGTTTGGAGAATAATAAGACAACCCCGATACAGAGCCCCGCACCGATCATCACAAGTTATAGAATACGGCTCATGTTTTATTTGCTTGAATAACAATCGCTCTCCCCCTCCTGTTGTCTCCCACTGACAGCGGATCGTTT
This sequence comes from Hyperolius riggenbachi, assembly GCF_040937935.1. Classification (NCBI taxonomy): domain Eukaryota; kingdom Metazoa; phylum Chordata; class Amphibia; order Anura; family Hyperoliidae; genus Hyperolius; species Hyperolius riggenbachi. Next base: position 354,481,961 of record NC_090651.1, on the reverse strand, counting down.
AATGTGAAACCTGCTAAACCCTGACATCTCTGGACACAATAGAGTGTTTGTGGCGGCTCGGAGCGCTCCTTGCTCTCATCACATTATGCCTCCGTCGTCAGTTATTAGTAATCAAAGCTGTTCGGCAGGCCCAGGAGAGGGCTCCCGCTTCATCCGTCTGACGTTAGCCCTTCAGACTGATGGAGAAGTTATTAAACTTACATAACCCCGGTGAGAAGGGGTTCGGGGAACGTCGTCATTTGGCAAAGGAGAGATCTGGATGCTTCTTTAAATATGGAGAAGCGCAAGGCCTCGAAAAGAAAGAATAAAAAATAAGTAATAAATGACGGTGAACATCTGTCAGGCTGATGGATTGCTCAGGAGCTTCATGTTACTTCTGTCTGATTTTTGAAAACATGTTTCCTGAGGTGTGAGCGGAGTTCCTGCTAACTGCCTCTTGCATCTTGTTTGTGCGCCCCGCTGTTTTCTGCCACTCCCGGTCCCATTCATTACCAGCATGTAGGTGACACATACTGGCAAGACTGCTCAGAAGGTTATCATTATCATCATAAACTGCTACAATCAACAGTTCTTCTTAAAGCGGTATCATCACCATAAAAATCTAATTTCAACAGCAACTGGTCTGAGTGTGATAAAGATGCTAATTCTGCATTCAAAACTTTTTCTGCTGTTATGATTTGGAGTTATCACATACTTAAGGACCACTGGCCCTTTAGTAGTCGGTGCCAAAGAATTGCATGCTGGGGGTTCTTTTTATCTATAATGTATTCCTCCTCTTTCCTTTATTTCCCTGCCAGCTGCTTATCTGAAACCTAATCCCCTACTCACTTGTGTTTACAAGCAAGGCTGAGGCGATTCAGCGATTGGAGGAGACAAGAAAAAAAGTAAAGGGCAGAAATGACATCACGAGTTAGCCTTAACTGTGGGCAAAAGACACGGCCCCCACCAGGAACAGAATTCTTGTCATTTACTATAGAACATTCACTGAAATCAAAATGTGGACAGTACAATGTATCTGTTATGTAAGTAGATCAAGTATTTATCTACTTATATATATGTATTTTTCCCTGGCATAGTATGACTGATCCTACTGCATTAAAGCGGGATTGCATTCCATTTATCCACTGCTGTGTTTATTATGTAGTCTACATCCTGAGCCTCCATGGCAAGCATTCCAATATAATGATAAAAGTGTCTGCTGTAATGAATTTTATCTCAGTCAGTCTGGTTCCTTTCTGGTAGATTGCCGGGGAGAGGGAAGCTTGCAATCTCCCCTCCCACATTCCTGCTTCGCACACGTGAGCACAGCATAGATCATATTTCAGCAGCTTCTGCAGAGGGGTGAGGTGTATTTCCCTTCTCAGCCTCCTGTCACACTGAACTGCCCTCAGCCAGTCAGTGAGCAGCAGGAATGTAGGAGGGGATATAACAAGCTTCCCTTATGTACCATAAAGGAGCCAGGCCAGCAGAAACAATTATCATTATATTGGAATGCTTGCAATGCAGGGTCGGGATGTAGACTACATAATAAACACAGAGCAGCGGATAATTGGAATTTGATTCTGTGGCTGACAATCCCGCTTTAAGAAGGCAATAGTGTTGCTTTTTAGTAAGAGGGGTTTTCGGTCTCTTTTAGCCGCTTACACTCACCTAGTGGTTCTGGGTCACTAATAGCTGTCTGGGTATTTATTAGAACAAGGACATCTAAATGTATCATAATAAAATCGGAAACACGTCCCACAGATCAGCACTGCGTCACCATCAGAGGCCAGTACTGCGTATTACTCCCTTCCAGAGCTCTGCATGCTGCAGATGGCATTGCTGTTCTCTCTCCGAGACCTGGGAGTCTTCCTTTTTCTGTATATTGGCACCTTGGCAGGTTATTATTGATTCCTGAGGTTGTGATTATTCACCCAAGTCCTTTTACAAGATGAATTACACTGGCGTAGCTTCCATGACAGAGCCAGGTTTATTGTGGAGGATCTGGATATTAAATATTAGAAATAACACAGCAGGAAGGAATCTTACACAGTACTGGCCTCTGATGGATCAGTCTGAGCAGTCAGGCTTTGTATGTACAGGAACAGGCCCTGATCTACCTCACAGGAGCCTATAGGCATAGATGTCCTGCCACCCTAGACTCCGCCTTCAATGAACTACAACCCCCCCCCGCCAAACCGCAAGTGTGCTGCCTGGCCCAGCTGTCACTTCTCCCTTACTTCCCTTACCTGTCATAACTACAGGTACCCCTTAGTATTAGGTAGCTAGAAGTACCCTCAATAATAAGTAGCTAGTGGTGCCCCCGACTGAAGGAAGAACTCCTCAGTGGAATGCAGAGAGTTGGGTGAGTTACCTCTCATTTACACTCCGCTCGGGACTCTGCATGGGTAAGGAGGGAGGCACTGGGGAGGGAAGGGAGCGCCTTTCCATCATTAGTCGCCTGTTGGCACGTGCCTACTGTGCCTTATGGTAAATCCGGCCCTGTACAGGAATGTAGCTGCGTTTGTTTTAATGGTAACTGGCCGTGTTTGTGAATGGTGTCTATATTCATGCAATGTGCTGGGACAGTGTTACCTTGTATTGAGGCCCCTTTTACACTTGCATTGGAATTGCTGCATTACAGGGCAACACAATGGCAATGCAAGGCAATGGGGCCTAGCACACTTACCGCGTCGCACCAAAAGTGCTCGTCGATCCGCCACAAACTGTGGCAGAAGTAATGTGTTTCAATGTGCGACACAGGAAATTTTAATATTTTGGTGGCGCCGGTGCAACACTGTGCGGAATGGGGATCAGTGAATAATGGCGCACAGCGCCTATACATAAGAATGGCGCCGCATTAAAAAGATACGCTTATCGCTATTTATCGTTAGTACTGCATAATAATGGTGCGCAGGGAGAAAAGAAGAAAAACGGCACACACTAACGTTATTTATCAATAGTGGCACACACTAACGTTATTTATCAATAGTGGCACACACTAACGTTATTTATCAATAGCGCCCTACATAAGCCAAACTGCAGACGTTATTTAACTGCAAAACGGTGAATGGATTTAATGTAACACTGTCAAGGTTAGGGTTAGGCACCACTGGGGGGGGGGGGGTCTTAGGGTTAGGCACCACTGGGGGGGGGGGGTCTTAGGGTTAGGCACTACCAAGGGGGTGGTGAGGGTTAGGTACAGGGAGGGTTCTGTGTGAGAGTAGGGTTAGGTATAGTTACAGTACAATATACACCACCAGGGGGTCTTAGGGTTAGGCACCACCAGGGGGGTGGTTAGGGTTAGGAACCACCAGGGGGGGAGGTCTTAGGGTTAGGCACCACCAGGGGGGTGGTTAGGGCTAGGCACCACCGGGGGGGGGGGGTTTAGGGGTTAGGGATAGGTACAGAGAGGGTTCTGTGTGTTAACGCTAAATAACAATAAGGCTTTAACGCTAAATATCAATAAGGCTTTAACGTTAAATAGCGATAAGCGGCGAACGCATTAGCGGCAACACTGTGCGTCATTATTCACAGGCGCCATTTTCAGATGGATGCTGCGGAATGAGGGGAATATGACGGAGAAACACGGAAATCCCAGTGACGCACTTCCTGTCCAGTGGGGAGTAGGTCACTGGGCCAGGGGCGTGCAGAAGGCACTTCCTGTCCAGTGGGGAGTAGGTCACTGGGCCAGGGGCGTGCAGAAGGCACTTCCTGTCCAGTGGGGAGTAGGTCACTGGGCCAGGGGCGTGCAGAAGGCACTTCCTGTCCAGTGGGGAGTAGGTCACTGGGCCAGGGGCGTGCAGAAGGCACTTCCTGTCCAGTGGGGAGTAGGTCACTGGGTCAGAGGCGTGCAGAAGGCGCTATGCATATGACCCTGTTGGCGCACTCTGCCGCAGGGTCAACTGACTGGTTGTTTGGTGCATTGCAGTAGGTTACGACAAGGGTAGGGCATCGCACCACAAACGCACCAGCCAGGAGACCTCTAACATGCCCCCCCCCCAAAAAAAAAAAAGTTAGATACCCACCTAAGTAGAGGGAAGCCTCTGGACGGTTCTGAGGCTTTCCGTGTCCTCCTTGACTCCACCAACCCTGACCAGGATCCTCCTCTTGTTCATGGCCGCACTCCCCTCCGTGCATGGCACATTCGCAAGTATGACATGGCTGCACTGTACTGCCACGCTCACGCACGGAGGGGATCGAGCCCACAAGACCGTATCCAACAAGCTCTAGACGCATGTGTTCAGAGGGGCCCTGAGCAGCAATGGTGGGCTCATAGATGAGAAGTCTCAGGACTATTTAGAGGTTTCCCTTTACTTAACTATCTACTCTTTAGGGGGCATGTTATAGGTTTGCTTTAAGGTTTATACACCATAACTTCATAAAACCCATTGCTGGATTTTTAGTGGTAGGTAAAAAGCAAACAAAGCCTATCAACTCAAGCAGCTGAAGCCAACTGTGAAGCATGGTGGTGGATGGGGTGAAGATTTTGGCTTGTTTAGCAGCTACAGGACCCGGGATCCTTGCAGTTTCTGTGCTGACCATAAAATCCCCTCTGTGCCAAAGTGCTCTAGAGACAAATATAAGGCCATTTGTGTGGCAGCTAAAGCTTGACTGGAATTAGACAGAATTATAGGAGGACAATGTTCCAAAGCATACCAGCAAATCTATAACAGAATAACACAAATGGGTTGCTCCAGAAAAAGAGTTTTGCTCAATTGTTTAAAAACATGACTAACTTTTGGTCAAGTGTAACATGCATCCAGGCCTCCTCCATTAACACGGGGCATTTTGAAATATAGAACCAATATTATCCTGTATGGGGACCTTTTTGCTCCTTCTTCTGCTTTCAACATTAACATAAAATAGCTATAAATGAACTCCCTACTCCAATAGCATTACCCAGCATTCACTGGAACCTTTTACAGTTTTACCACCCACACAGCCCAATGAGGCCGTTGTTCACAGAGCAAGATCATCCACCAGGCAACCTAGGCAGTTGCCTGTGGCCTAGTGGATGCCAAGGGGCCCACCAGCCACCTTCTTTGACCTCTCTCCACTTCAGCGTACCAAAATGACCACAAGGGGGCCTCTTGCCAAGGGCCCCATTACATCTTAATCCAACCCTGGTCATTAATAATTTCCCAGAAACTTGGCTGCGATCTCTGCCTTTGCGAAGTTCAGAACTTGCCGTAAAACAGTTCCATTCAGAGCGGTATTAACAAGCTGTGTCAGTGCTGCCGCACCCAACATACGGCTGCTCAATGTCAATGGATCCCTTCAGAGTTTAATAAAAATGCATTAATTGAAACCTGCGGTACCATAAAAGTGAGAATGGAAAACAAGAATGAGCAGCGCGACAACACATGAATAGTGTGCTGGCTTCTGTGAAAAGCACCATTATCTGAGCCATACAGCAAACAAGGTCATGGTATGTATTCTTATCCAACAAAGGGCAGGTGATTGACAGGTGGTGCTGCCCCCTGGCGGTCGCTGCTGGTGCTGCAGCCGAGAAGCGATACAAGATCTGCCTGGAGCTATGAAATAAGGGGAATTGGTGGCAGGTGAGTAGAACCAGCTTGCATCGCGTTTGGTGGGAAGTGAGGTGGTCAGAACAGGGAAGCAAACACACATATTTATCATATTTGACTTGACAGCAACAAAATTGCAAATGTTTTGTTGTTGTGTTTCTTGTTTGGTTTTGTTTTAGCCTGCAAATACTCAATGAATGACAACTAACCCCCCCCCCCCCCCCACCACCACCTGCCTGCAGCTCAGACTCGTCCATGCCTGTTTGGTTCATTCTTCTTCCACGAACCATGATTCCTGAATCTTCCCTGTCCTGGCTCCGCCCTTCGAGACCCGGCTGCTGTTGCTGCATTCTTTCATCGATATCAGTAATGTCACACATGCAGGCAGCACCCTGAAGCCACAGAGTGGGGCTCACCAGAGGATGCTCCAGCCCTGCAAGTTCCTGACACAGTCGGCAACAGTCCCGCTGGTCTCATATACTGCAGTGACTGATCCTGCTGGTCTCATGCACAGGGCAGTGACTGATCCTGCTGGTCTCATACACTGCAGTGACTGGTCCAGCCGGTATCATACACTAGGCAGTGACTGATCCTGCTGGTCTCATACACTGCAGTGACTGGTCCAGCCGGTATCATACACTAGGCAGTGACTGATCCTGCTGGTCTCATAAACTGCAGTGACTGGTCCAGCCGGTATCATACACTAGGCAGTGACTGATCCTGCTGGTCTCATACACTGCAGTGACTGGTCCAGCCGGTATCATACACTAGGCAGTGACTGATCCTGCCGGTCTCATACACTGCAGTGACTGGTCCTGACAGTCTCATACACTACAGTGACTGATCCAGCCAGTATCATACATGGGGCAGTAACTGATCCTGCCGGTCTCATACACTGCAGTGACTGATCCTGCTGGTCTCATACACCGCAGTGACTGGTCCTGCTGGTCTCATTCACTGCAGTGACTGGTCCTGCAGGGCTCATACACTGCAGTGACTGGTCCTGCCGGTCTCATACACTGCAGTGACTGGTCCTGCTGGTCTCATACACTGCAGTGACTGGTCCTGCTGGTCTCATACACTGCAGTGACTGGTCCTGCTGGTCTCATACACCGCAGTGACTGGTCCTGCTGGTCTCATTCACTGCAGTGACTGGTCCAGCTGGTCTCATTCACTGCAGTGACTGCTCCTACTGGTCTCATACACTGCAGTGACTGGTCCTACTGGTCTCATACACTGCAATGACTGGTCCTACTGGTCTCATATACTGCAGTGACTGCTCCTACTGGTCTCATACACTGCAGTGACTGATCCTGCCGGTCTCATACACTGAAGTGACTGGTCCTGACAATCTCATACACTACAGTGACTGATCCAGCCAGTATCATACATGGGGCAGTAACTGATCCTGCCGGTCTCATATACTGCAGTGACTGGTCCTGCTGGTCTCATACACCGCAGTGACTGGTCCTGCTGGTCTCATACACCGCAGTGACTGGTCCTGCTGGTCTCATTCACTGCAGTGACTGGTCCTGCCGGGCTCATACACTGCAGTGACTGGTCCTGCCGGTCTCATACACTGCAGTGACTGGTCCTGCCGGTCTCATACACTGCAGTGACTGGTCCTGCTGGTCTCATACACTGCAGTGACTGGTCCTGCTGGTCTCATACACCGCAGTGACTGGTCCTGCTGGTCTCATTCACTGCAGTGACTGGTCCTGCTGGTCTCATTCACTGCAGTGACTGCTCCTACTGGTCTCATACACTGCAGTGACTGGTCCTACTGGTCTCATACACTGCAGTGACTGGTCCTACTGGTCTCATACACTGCAGTGACTGCTCCTACTGGTCTCATACACTGCAGTGACTGCTCCTACTGGTCTCATACACTGCAGTGACTGGTCCTACTGGTCTCATACACTACAGTGACTGGTCCTGCTGGTCTCATACACTGCAGTGACTGGTCTGGCTGGTCTCATACACTGGGCACTGACTGGTGCTGCCAGTCTCATATACTAGGCAGTGAGTGGTCATGCTGTTCTCATACATTGGGCAGTAACTGTAGTTGCTGGTCACAAACACTAGGCAGTGACTGGTCCTGCTGGTCTCATACTCTGGGCAGTGAGTGGTCCTGACGGTCTCATACACAGGGCATTGACTGGTCCTGCTGGTCTCATACACTGCAGTGACTGGTCCTGCTGGTCTCATACACTGCAGTGACTGGTCTGGCTGGTCTCATACACTGCAGTGACTGGTCCTTCTGGTCTCATACACTGCAGTGACTGGTCTGGCTGGTCTCATACACTGGGCACTGACTGGTGCTGCCGGTCTCATATACTAGGCAGTGAGTGGTCATGCTGTTCTCATACATTGGGCAGTAACTGTAGTTGCTGGTCACAAACACTAGGTAGTGACTGGTCCTGCTGGTCTCATACACTGCAGTGACTGGTCTGGCTGGTCTCATACACTGGGCACTGACTGGTGCTGCCGGTCACATATACTAAGAAGTGACTGGTCCTGCTGGTCTCATACACAGGGCATTGACTGGTCCTGCTGGTGTCGTACACTGGGCAGCAACTGGCTCTGTTTGAATATTATGATCTCTATCACAGATAGCATTCTGCTGCTGCTTCTCCTGTGAATATTGCATAACTTATAAGAGATGTATTTCCTTTGCTTTCTATCCTCTTGTTATGCTAAAATATTATTATTATTTTTCATTCACAAAGCGATGACACATTACGCAGAGCATTACTCATTCGCAGGCTCCGTTCCGAGTGCAGCGAGATTCCGCACGTTCCGGGTGACAGGTCCTTCTCCTGTAATACAATTCCTATAATGAACGGAGGAGGACGGCGATTATTCATACACAGCTTGCCATATGCCTTAAATGACAAGCGCTGGACAGGATAACGCTGGCATCTCCTGAACGCCGCACACCTCCTGGCACCGAGTCTTTGTCATGTCGGCACTTTCTCTCTGTCTCTCTCTCTCTCACCCCCTCCAGCTATCAGCCCATCCATGTGTCAAGCATGGCAGCCTCACCCGCTCGTGCCAACCAGCATCAGAACCGAGGTGTAAAAATAATCCCGGCAGCTGCTTGTGTCCCCAGACTGGGCGCAGCTGATCCGACACCTTGGCACGGGCACCTGGGTGGGCGTACGCCGCCTTCCACAACCTTCATCTGCCAGGAAGGACAGGCCTTCCCCTTCACGCGCCCTTCAGTGTGGAGCTGCCATGTCACCGCACACCACGAGAAATTGCATAGAGGACGGAGTGAATGTTTAAAGCAAACTTGTGAGATCGTTTGGAGAAAAAGTTAGAGGAGGGAATAGGAGGGTAAAAGGAGGGAACATTGGGCTTGATTCATTAAGCTGCACTGCTAAAGCAGCGCACCTTAATGTGAAGGAGCGGCTGCTAATCCATGCCTTACATAGCAGTGCTCGCTGCTATGTAAAGAGCGTGCCTTCCTAAGGAGCGTGCCTTACTTAGATAGGAGCGTGCCTTCCTTAGGAGTGTGCCTTCCTTAGGAGCGTGCCTTACTTAGATAGGAGCGTGCCTTCCTAAGGAGCGTGCCTTCCTTAGGAGCATTCCTTACTTAGATAGGAGCATGCCTTCCTTAGGAGCATTCCTTACTTAGATAGGAGCATGCCTTCCTTAGGAGCATTCCTTACTTAGATAGGAGCATGCCTTCCTTAGGAGCATTCCTTACTTAGATAGGAGCGTGCCTTCCTATACATAGTTGCTATGTATAGGAAGGCAGGCTCCTATCTAAGGAAGGCACGCCCCTATCTAAGGAAGGCACGCCCCTATCTAAGGAAGGCACGCCCCTATCTAAGGAAGGCACCCTCCTATCTAAGGAAGGCACGCTCCTAAGGAAGGCACGCTCCTATGTAAGGAAGGCATGCCCCTATCTAAGGAAGGCACCCTCCTATCTAAGGAAGGCACCCTCCTATCTAAGGAAGGCACGCTCCTAAGGAAGGCAAGCTCCTATGTAAGGAAGGCATGCCCCTATCTAAGGAAGGCACCCTCCTATCTAAGGAAGGCACGCTCCTAAGGGAGGTAACCCCCTATCTAAGGAAGGCACGCCCCTATCTAAGGAAGGCACCCTCCTATCTAAGGAAGGCACGCTCCTAAGGAAGGCACGTTCCTATGTAAGGAAGGCACGCCCCTAGCTAAGGAAGGCACGCTCCTAAGGAAGGCACGCTCCTATCTAAGGAAGGCACGCTCCTATCTAAGGAAGGCACGCTCCTAAGGAAGGTACGCTCCTTAAATAGCAGTGAGCCCTGCTATGTAAGGCACGCATTAGTGGCCACTCCTTCACATTAACCTCCTTAGCGGTATGGACGCATTGTTACGTCCATTACCGCCGGAGGTCGCCGCTCAGGCCCCGCTGGGCCGATTTGAATAATTTTTTGTTTTAAACACGCAGCAAGCACTTTGCTTGCTGCGTGTCTCACCCGATCGCCGCTGCCCGCCGCCGATCCGCCGCTACCCGCCGCGATGCAGGGCCCCCCCCAGGTGAGACCCCGTGCGCTGCCTGGCCAATCAGTGCCAGGCAGCGCTGAGGGGTGGATCAGGTCTCCCTGTGACATCACGACGTCGATGACGTCACGACGTGCGTCGCCATAGCGACGGGGGAAGCCCTAAAGGAAATCCCGTTCAAGAACGGGATTTCCTTATGGCTTACAGCGCCGGCGGCGATCGGAGGGGTGGGAGGGATGCGGAAGGGATGGGGGCATCATGTAGCTAGCGCTAGGCTAGCTACATGATTGAAAAAAAAAAATTAAAAATAGCGATGCGCTGCCCCCTGGCGATCTTTAATAGAACGCCAGGGAGGTTAAGGTGCGCTGCTTTAGCAGTGCAGCTTAATGAATCAAGCGCCTTGCCTCAAGCCCGCCTCTTCCTGTCTACAAAATTAGACTTTAGCCAAAAGTCACATTTTTCAAGGAGTGACTATGGGGACCGGGTGAAGTTGAACGGACAACGCACACAGGTATGTTGATCCAACATAAACATTGATGCTGAAATCTGTACAAATTGTATGATTTTCAGATCTTAACAGTCTTTCAAATTCCAAACCACAAAGCCATGCATTTTGTACAGGCAGCATAAAGAGGGTACAAGAAAAGATACAACGACAGGTACTCACACATGACATTGAGAAAGACGTTGTCTGAGGCCAGCACCACTTTCTCCCGGGTGGCCCGGTCGTAGATCCCGACGTGGCACTCGTAGGGTCCGTTGTCTGAAATGCGCACCTCTGGAAGCCTGGTGAGAAAAGGGAGGGATTAAACAGGTTAATGGTCTCACCCAAGCGGAATGATCCTACACACACAGAACAGCCCCAGTCAGAGCCCAATAAACATAAAACTCAAGTTTTATTGGGAAAACAGTGGCCACTATAATGGAGAAACACCATGCAGGCTTTATGAGCTGTGAAAATGGGCCTTTTATCTGCCAACATCTGCACGTGCCAGACACAAACTTTCCCTGAAACACATTGGTGTGATGGGAGTGTGGGAAAACTAGAAGAAGAAAGAGACAGAGAGACCCTGATAAGGACAAAGACCACGAGAGAGGCAGGAGGATAGAGAGAGGAGAGAGACTTGGATGAGGACAGAGACTACGAGAGAGGCAAGAGGATAGAGACCCTGATGAGGACAGAGACCATGAGAGAGACAGGAGGACAGAGAGAGGAGAGAGACTTGGATGAGGACAGAGACCATGAGAGAGGCAGGAGGACAGAGAGAGAATCTGTATCAGGACAGAGAGAGAGAGGCAGAAGAACAGAAAGAGACCCAGATGAGGAAGGGGACCATGAAAGAAGGAGGGGGACAGAGAGATAGAGAGAGACAGAGAGACCCGGGTGAGGACAGGGAACACAAGAGAAACAGGAATATAGAAAAAGACATGGATGAGCACAGGGACCATGAGAAAGGCAGAAGGACAGAGAGAGACCCAGGTGTGGGCAGGAATGACATGAGAGACAGGAGGACAGTGAGAGACCCAATAGAGGACAGGAACAGGGGTTGGTTCTAGACTTTTTGCTGCCTGAGGCAAACTTGTAAGGATGCACCCCTCCCCCCATTTGGAATGATCACACAACACCCGACAATTTACTATGCTTCATTTGATGTTCTCACATGACATGCTGCAGCTCAACACAACACACTTGCTGGCTGAGTCTGTGACAAACACACTGCTCACCCTCAGCCACTCCATTCCTCCTCAGTCAGGACAGCAGTGCCACCCCCTCCCTTCTGCTGTGCTAGTCAAATGAAACACTGCTGCTCTCCTGCCTCCCCCCTCCTCACTCACTGTCAGACTCCTCACACAGCACAACAAGCTGCTTTTCCCCAATGACTCTCTCCTGCCTCTCCCCCTCCTCACTCACTGTCAGACTCCTCACACAGCACAACAAGCTGCTTTTCCCCAATGATGGCCTCTTCATCTCGCTCTCCTCCCGCTTCTCCTCCTACTCTGACTGCATGCTGTTAGTGTAAACCCAGTACACACATGCTGCCCCTGTAATCTCTGCGCCTGATACCAGTGTTTCACCTTGCTTCAGGAGAGAACCGACCCTGGACAGGAACCATGCGAGAGGCAGGAGGGCAGAGAGGGACAGACAACAAAGTGGACAACAAATGAGAGGAAAGATTAGAAAGGGGAGAGAGAGAGAGACAAAATGGGACAGAAAGCGTCAAGTCAGTTTTTGGGGTGAAAGTCAGAAAAAAAGGGAAGGAAGAAGATAAAAAGACACAGATAGGAATAAAGAAGTAAAGAGAATTGGGTGAAATTTATGACAAGAGGGAGAAAGATAGACAAAGTGAAAGGAAAAAACAACAAATACAGAGAGATAAATACAAGTTTCTTGGGGGGGGGAGGTGAGTTCAGAGGGAGGAAGGAGATAGTCAAGTGCCGTGTTCTCCCCAGAATTTTTTTCCAGCCGGGTGGCATGAAATAGTAGCCGGGTGGGGCAAAAGGAGAATGCAGGGCCGGTGCTTCTGTGCGCAACTGTGCTTACAGCATAGGAGAAGGTGAGCCGATGACAGCCGGGTGGAGCACTCGGCTAAAAGAGCCTGAGGAGAACACTGAAGTAAGAAAGACACAACAGAGAGTAAAGTAAGAGACAGACAGTGTCTGCTTATTGTAAAATATTTCCTCACACTGATTTACATTCTAAAAATGTCACAGGTGGCGACAGCTTTACAGTACTGCTTTGTTTACTGAATGTTTGTTTACTGACCGAGCATATTGAAGAAAGTACAAATAATACCTGGGCCCATATGCAATTAACTTTTTCTCCTGAGTTTTCTACAAGCTGATATTTTCAAAATTGTCAGTAAAATGCCCTTTAAACCACCAGCGAGCAAGAAAATACTCAGAATAATTACGATAGTACTTTTTCACCTACTTTTTGGTACATTTTCAGTTGCAAAGTAATGAAAAGTTTTTTGTTTTTTTTTTCCAAAAAGATCATGAAACATTTTCTCCTAGGAGAAAACTCAGGAGAAAAAGTTAATTGCATATGGGCCCTGGTCTCTTACAATGCTCTGGGTGGAGAATTCTGCGTAGCTAAACAGCCTAGGCTGTGACATCACTGGGAGGGCGGGGATACATACCAATGTATCACAATATATAGCTATAGGAACTGTTTATGATGCTGCAAAAAATACTGTACAAGTGGGTCTCCTGAATAATATACTGCATTCTACTATAAGTCACTACAGGGCCTCTTTAAAGTTGTCCCCATGTCACGCCTGGGGTGCAGCTTCAGTACTCGCCCTAGGCGATGGTTCCCTAGATAGAGGAGATAGTGAAAACGCAGAGATAGAGAGAGACTAGCTTGAAAAAGCTGCGATTATTTGCAGATCATCAGAAGATTTGTACAAGCAGTGTGATTTTCTGCCTGGGTGACCACCGGCGATCCCGAAACAGCAAGTCTACCAATTAAAAACAACCTTGACAGGAAACAGCTTAACATCGAATAAACATATAATTATATCCGATTTCAACTCTCCTGACACGCAAGAAATAATTGTTTTATTACCATACAACATTTTAATTTGCAGCACATCACAAACGCTTCCGTGTCACCGGAGACTTGCTGCGTCCTCCGGAGAGGCGCAACAGATATCCTCACCCAGCGAGAGACGGCGAGGCTCAATTATAGAGATGGGCTCGCACGCACGGGAGTGCACTTATAGGGGTCGCGCACATGGCTCCAGCGATTATGAGCCTATCTGGCTGCCGCCAACGCCAACGTTTTAGAAGCTTTTAATTTCCTGGGTTGTCGCTCTACACCTTCACCGCTTGGGTGGTCGGTGACCCGGAACGAGCGCACAAGACAGGGCTGTTTTTATACATATAAAGTGGACCTGTACTTAGAACTTCCTTTCTGCCAGGGGCGTTGCTAGGGTCCTAAGAGTTCCGAGGCACTTTTGGGCATTCCAGACGGAAAATGGGTGTGGCCATGCACCATAATGTGGCTGTGTTCATGGGTGGAGCTAAATTTACATGAACTTAACAGTAGTCTAAGTAGGCCTGCCCAGCAAAATGTTGTATGAACCCCCCCCCCCCCCCCCCCTCCATTAATACAATAAACAAAAGTGCAGCATATCACATACATAGGCAGTGTCACTTAAAGGAGCACTACAGCGAAAAACTGTAAAATTTAAAATAGGTGCAAACATATACAAATAAGAAGTACATTTTTGCCAGAGTAAAATAAGCCATAAATTACTTTTCTCCTATGTTGCTGTCACTTACAGTAGGTTGAAGAAATCTGACAGAAGTGACAGGTTTAGGACTAGTCCATCTCTTTATAGGGGATTCTCAGGGATATACAGTGGGTTGCAAAAGTATTCAGCCCCCTTGAAGTTTTCCACATTTTGTCATATTACTGCCACAAACATGAATCAATTTTATTGAAATTCCACATGAAAGACCAACACAAAGTGGTGTACACATGAGAAGTGGAACGAAAATCATACATGATTCCAAACATTTTTTACAAATAAATAACTGCAAAGTGGTGTGTGCATAATTATTCAGCCCCTTTTGATCTGAGTGCAGTCAGTTGCCTATAGACATTGCCTGATGAGTGCTAATGACTAAATGGAGTGCACCTGTGTGTAATCTAATGTCAGTACAAAAACAGCTACACTGTGAGGACCTCAGAGGTTGTCTAAGAGAATATTGGGAGCAACAACACCGTGAAGTCCAAAGAACACACAAGACAGGTCAGGGATCAAGTTATTGAGAAATTTAAAGCAGGCTTAGGCTACAAAAATATTTCCAAAGCCTTGAACATCCCAAGGAGCACCTTTCAAGCGATCATTCAGAAATGGAAGGAGTATGGCACAACTGTAAACCTACCAAGACAAGGCCGTCCACCTAAACTCACAGGCCAAACAAGGAGAGCGCTGATCAGAAATGCAGTCAAGAGGCCCATGGTGACTCTGGATGAGCTGCAGAGATCTACAGCTCAGGTGGGGGAATCTGTCCATAGGACAACTATTAGTCATGCACTGCACAAAGTTGGCCTTTATGGAAGAGTGGCAAGAAGAAAGCCATTGTTAACAGAAAGCATAAGAAGTCCAGTTTGCAGTGCCACAAGCCATGGGAGGGGGGGGGGGGGAGACACAGCAACCATGTGGAAGAAGCTGCTCTGGTCAGATGAGACCAAAATGGAACTTTTTGGCCAAAATGCAAAACGCTATGTGTGGCAGAAAACTAACACTGCGCATCAATCACTCTGAACACAGCATCCCCACTGTCAAATATGGTGGTGGCAGCATCATGCTCGGTGGGTGCATCTCTTCAGCAGGGACAGGGAAGCTGGTCAGAGTTGATGGGAAGATGGATGGAGCCAAATACAGGGCAAACTTGGAAGAAAATCTCTTGGAGACTGCCAAAGACTTGAGACTGGGGCGGAGGAACCTCCCAGCAGGAGAATGACCCTAAACATAAAGCCAGGGCAACAATGGAATGGTTTAAAACAAAACAAATCTATGTGTTAGAATGGCCCAGTCAAAGTCCAGATCTAAATCCAATCGAGAATCTGTGGCAAGATCTGAAAACTGCTGTTCACAAACGCTGTCCATCTAATCTGACTGAGCTGGAGCTGTTTTGCAAAGAAGAATGGGCAAGGATTTCAGTCCCTAGATGTGCAAAGCTGGTAGAGACATAACCTAAAAGACTGGAAGCTGTAATTGCAGCAAAAGGTGGTTCTACAAAGTATTGACTCAGGGGGCTGAATAATTACGCACACCCCACTTTGCAGTTATTTGTAAAAAATGTTTGGAATGATGTATGATTTTCGATCCACTTCTAACATGTACACCACTTTGTATTGGTCTTTCACGTGGAATTTCAATAAAATTGATGCATGTGTGTGGCAGTAATGTGACAAAATGTGGAAAACTTCAAGGGGGCCGACTATTTTTGCAACCCACTGTAAGTGACAGCAACATAGGAGAAAAGTAATTTAAGGCTCATTTTACTCTTGAAGAAACATACTTCTTATTTGTATACGGTATGTTTGCACATATTTAACATTTTACAGTTTTTTTGCTGTAGTGGCCCTTTAAAAATAACTAGGCTGAGTTACCGGGCTTCTGTGCTGGGTGGTCTGGCTTCCTGCTGGGTGGGCTGGCCTGCTGCCAGGTTGTCTGGCAGTCTCCCCCATAGCATTCCCTGATCATCTATTGGACCCCCTCCCATGCTTCCACAGGCCTCCCATTGAGGCACCACAACTCCCAGCATGCTCCCATAGAAGAACCACAGCTCCCTGCATTTCCCCATAAAGGCATCACAGTGCCCAGCATGGCACCATAGCACCCAGTATGTCCACATAGAGGCCCCACAGCACCCAGCATACCCCTGATTGATGCACCACAGCTCCCAGCATGCCTGCCATTGAGGTACCACAGCTGACTCTACCTGGGGGACATCCGGGGCACCCCAGAATAGATCCAGGGCACGTGCCACTGAGCTTTGGGGCTAGCAACACCACTGCTTTCTGATCTAAAAGATAAACAACAGCATACTGACCTTTCAAGGGATCCTGAATGTTTCGGTACCACATGGGGTCACTTTATCAAAATTGCTCAATGGCAATAATCTGTCTGCTGCTCTAAACTGAATCAACAGGATTTGTTGGTGAATTGACCTCTGTGCACTCACAGCTGTGATGTGCAATGTGCAAGATGTGCAGTGCGCGAGATGTGCAGTGCGCGAGATGTGCAGTGTGCGAGATGTGCAGTGCGCGAGATGTGCAGTGCGCGAGATGTGCAGTGCGCGAGATGTGCAGTGCGTGAGATGTGCAGTGTGCGAGATGTGCAGTGCGTGAGATGTGCAGTGTGCGAGATGTGCAGTGCGAGATGTGCAGTGTGCGAGATGTGCAGTGCGTGAGATGTGCTGTGCGCGAGATGTGCAGTGCGCGAGATGTGCAGTGCGCGAGATGTGCAATGCGCGAGATGTGCAGTGCGTGAGATGTGCAGTGCGAGATGTGCAGTGCGCGAGATGTGCAGTGTGCGAGATGTGCAGTGTGCGAGATGTGCAGTGCGTGAGATGTGCAGTGCGAGATGTGCAGTGCGCGAGATGTGCAGTGTGCGAGATGTGCAATGCGCGAGATGTGCAATGCGCGAGATGTGCAGTGCGTGAGATGTGCAATGCGCGAGATGTGCAGTGCGTGAGATGTGCAGTGCGAGATGTGCAGTGCGCGAGATGTGCAGTGTGCGAGATGTGCAGTGCGCGAGATGTGCAGTGCGCGAGATGTGCAATGCGCGAGATGTGCAATGCGCGAGATGTGCAGTGCATGAGATGTGCAGTGTGCGAGATGTGCAGTGCGTGAGATGTGCAGTGCGTGAGATGTGCAGTGCGTGAGATGTGCAGTGCGCGAGATGTGCAGTGCGTGAGATGTGCAGTGCGCGAGATGTGCAGTGCGTGAGATGTGCAGTGCGCGAGATGTGCAGTGCGCAAGATGTGCAGTGCGCGAGCAGCTGCTGCCCGGTGTGGTCCTAAAATGTTGGCTTCTGAATTGTGTCTTATGATAAAGTCAAATTCATAAGGAAGTGCTAACTGGTTGATTACAGCTTTACTGAGCACTCCTGTCAAATACTCCGGCATAAGCATTAGCGACTGTGAGACAACATTCCACATTCCACTACGACTTGGGGAATGTGTACAATGGTGGGACTGGGACTTGGACTCCTGTGGGATGTGTACAATGGTGGGACTGGGACTCCTGTGGGATGTGTACAATGGTGGGACTGGGACTCCTGTGGGATGTGTAAAATGGTGGGACTGGGACTCCTGTGGGATGTGTACAATGGTGGGACTTGGAGGGGGATGTGTTTAATGGTGGGACTGGGACTCCTGTGGGATGTGTACAATGGTGGGACTGGGACTCCTGTGGGATGTGTACAATGGTGGGACTGGGACTCCTGTGGGATGTGTACAATGGTGGGACTGGGACTCCTGTGGGATGTGTACAATGGTGGGACTTGGATTCCTGGGGGATGTGTTTAATGGTGGGACTTGGACTCCTGGGGGATGTGTACAATGGTCAAACTTTGACTCTCAGAGTATGTGTACCACTGGTGGGACTTAGATGCCTATGTGGTGTGTACCATTGGGGAGGCTTGGAAATCCGTGGGATGTGTACAAAGGTAGAATTTGGAATCCTGTGTAGTGTATACAATGGTGGTATTTGGACTTCAGTGGGTTGTTTACAATAGTGGAACTAAAACTCCTTGTGGATGTGCTATTTTTAACATTAGGATCCATTTACTGCATTTTTGTATGATTCAGAAAACCCACCAAGATACATTTTCTTTCAAGCGGGAACCCGACCCTTACAGACCGAACTGGATATTACAACATTATTTAAGATGGCTGCTTCCAGTACTAACTACTAAATGCAGTGACTAAGGTGAGATGTATGTTTTTCTCACAGAATAAATGACTTTGGGTCAAAGGCAGGCGGGATAACTATAAAGTCAATATGCAATATGGGAGTCAGGTGTTTCACTGTATGTCATGCTAGCATATAATTCTAAATGCAAGTCACACCCATAAAATTGCTGCCTCTCCCAACAAGCACAACAGCAAGAGCTGAATCTCTTATTAAAAATTCAAATTTGGACTTAATTGTTGTTATTTTTTTAAAGAGGAACTTTAGCGAAAAGGGGAAAAAAAAGAAATCAATACATTGCAAAGTGAAAAGTAAAAAAATAGAAGGTACATTAAGAAATTATTGATATTCGCCATGTAATTTGTTATATTGTTTAATCCACAATCGGCCTGCAGGTCATTATCTTTACTACTGGCACACATGAAAAAAAACTAGTCAGCAACAACTGCCATTATTTATCCCCATACCCACTAACAATGCAATGGCCTTTCCACTGTACTATAATCAATGCACAGCAATGGAACAGTTTCCATTACATGCTGAAGATTCTCACATCTCCTGATGCGGAAGTGACGTGAAAGAGAGCGGAAATGATGCGTAGCCGCATCGGCTCCCATTCACAAATGTAAACAGGCCCTAAAAGGTTGGTTTTTTTGATGATAAACATATGCACAGAGGAAGATCCTGGTTGCTTGGCAGTTGGAAAAAGCCATTATTTCCCACAATGCAACAAGTTTCACAGACAGGAAGCTGTCAGAACCTCGGTCCTGACATCACACTGTGGGAGGGGTTTCACCACAATATCACCCATACAGACTCCCCTGATGATCCGTTTGAGAAAAGGAAAAGATTTCTCATGGGAAAGGGGGTATCAGCTACTGATTGGGATGAAGTCCAATCCTTGTTTACAGTTCCTCTTTAATATATGCCAGTATAGCAACACCTAGAGCCATGTTCAGTGCGACGCCCGGCGTTCCGCCTTAAAGGGACTCCGAGCAGTGCAGAAACTATGGAAAGATGCATATCATTTTAAAGGTCTCTTTCTCCTCTTTCCAATGATATATAAACCGCCGCCCTACGCCTTTTAGTTTTCGCTATTTTCGCGATTGAAATTGCCGCGGCCGCAATTTCAATCGCGGAAATAGAGAAAACTAAAAGACGTAGGTTGACGATTTAGGTGTCGCCAGAAAGAGGAGAAAGAGAGCTTTAAAATGATATCCATCTTTCCATAGTTACTTGTATTACACAGGCCGACTTTTTCTGCTGAATGGAGCTGCTGACACTGGGGAAAGTGTTGCCCTGTGTAATACAAGTAACTATGGAAAGATGGATATCATTTTAAAGCTCTCTTTCTCCTCTTTCTGGCGACACCTAAATCGTTGCCCTACGCCTTTTAGTTTTCTCTATTTTCGCGATTGAAATCGCAGCCGCGGCAATTTCAATCGCAAAAATAGCGAAAACTAAAAGGCGTAAGGTGGCGGTTTATATATCATTGGGAAGAGGAGAAAGAGAGCTTTAAAATGATATGCATCTTTCCATAGTTTCTGCACTGCTCGGAGTCCCTTTAACAAGCAGCGCCATTTCAGGTCGCCGTTCACGGTCAGCGGCTCTCCGTGACACGGGACTGTGGTTGTTCCTCGCCGGAGATACAAGAGAAATATTTCACAATGATAAATAAGTAAGCGGCCCTGAGAGTACATTTTTTGGTGAGTTTGCTCGGGGTCTAGTTGGACGCTTTCGATCCCAAGAAATATATTCTTATGCGATATATTATTTAGACGAGGATTTGAATAATTCAGAGCACCATTTATACATCTGTCAGGCAGGAGGAATAGCGAGCCGTGATTTACTGTCCTGTGATGTGCGCCATACAAAGCCGCGCACAAGGCTGGGGGCGGCGCACGGCTAATGGGGCTTAGAGGATGACTTTGATAATTAAAAAGTCAGAGGGGACAGTATCATGGCTTGAGAAGAAACATGGCGCTCTCAGGGGACATGACTACACATGGGAGCAGCGCAGACTTCAAATACTGACGCAGTTACATGACAAGAGGTTTTTCTTCCAGCCACAAAAACAAAAAAGAAGAAAAAAGTTCACTAACCGTCATCTTCTCCTCCAACTTAAAGAGGAACTCCAGTGAAAATAACGTAATGAACAAACTTGCTGAATTTTTACAATAATTATGTATAAATGATTTAGTCAGTGTTTGCCCATTGTAAAATCTTTCCTCTCCCTGATTTACACTCTGACATTTATCACATGGTGACATTTTTACTGCTGGCAGGTGATGTCAGTGGAAGGAGATGCTGCTTGCTTTTTTGGCAGATTGACCCAGCTGTAAACAGCTGTTATTTACCACAATGCAATGAGGTACACAGACAGGAAACGGTCAGGACCATGGTACTGACATCACACTGCGGGATCACCACAATATCAGCCGTACAGAGCCCCCTGATGATCCATTTGTGAAAAGGAAAAGATTTCTCATGTAAAAGGGGGTATCAGCTACTGATTGGGATGAAGTTCAATTCTTGGTTACAGCTTCTCTTTAAGTCACATGAGTACTCAGCAAACACAACTCCCTGCTGAGGCGTCTATTGAATAAAGGTGTATGGAAATTGGGGCACCCAGAAATGCAGACAGAAAAATATTGGTAGTTAACCTTCTTAGCGGTAACCCTGTGCTGAATACGGGGTAAGCCGCTGCAGAGGATTTCTTAGGCCCTGCTGGGTCGCTTTGCATAATTTTTTTATCAAACACGCAGCTAGCATTTTGCTAGCTGCGTGTTTGGTTCGATCTCCGCCGCTCGCCGCCAATCCGCCGCTACCCACAATGATACAGCCCCCCCCCCCGCATACCTCTAGCACAGCCTGGCCAATCGCCACCAGGTTGCGCTATGGTGTGGATCGGGACTCCCTATGATGTCACAAAGTCGATGATGTCACTCCGTTCGTCGACGGGGGAAGCCCTCGAGGAAATCCCGTTCAGAACGGGATTTCCTTATGGGCAAGCGCGCCGGCGGCGATCAGAAGGTAGGGGGATGACGCAGGGAGGGGGTAAGCATGTAGCTAGCACTAGGCTAGCTACATGTTAAAAAAGAAAAAATAGGTTAAAAAAAAAATTTATGTGGCCCTCGAGAGCTTCAAATTACCATCATTGTAAACAGTATACAGAATGAAAGCACACTGCCCTCCCATCCAGAGGAAAACACGTGTGACAATATTCCAAATTAAGACATTGTCAGTGTGTGGTGGGGTGCAGCAATAGCCCATGGGGATCTCCTCCTGGGATCCAAACCCCACCACTTATGGTGGCTGGTAAACTACCCCTTGCCCCCTCCCCCCGTACTCTCTCTCTCCACATTTCAGAGTAGTGCAGCAGAGCAGTGTAAGGGCCCGTTTCCACTATCGCGAATCCGCATGCGTTGCCCGCATGCAGATTCGCACAGCCAATACAAGTGGATGGGCCTCTTTCCACTTGTCAGTTTTGCTGTGCGTTTTTCTGTGCAGGATTTTTCTGCATGGTACAGCCCTCAGAATTCGCCTGCGTGTGGAATGCAGGCGAATCGCACGCAATGTATTTAATAAGGAAATCGCATGCGTTTTCCCCATGCGTTT
Source organism: Hyperolius riggenbachi (assembly GCF_040937935.1). NCBI lineage: Eukaryota > Metazoa > Chordata > Amphibia > Anura > Hyperoliidae > Hyperolius > Hyperolius riggenbachi. The sequence continues at coordinate 354,459,911 of NC_090651.1, read as the reverse complement.
TTGCCACGAATTTGCATGCAATTTTGCATAGGTATCCATGTTAATTCACACAGGCAGTGACATAGTTAAAATCGCATCACCCTAACCTATGCGAAATTGCATGCAAAATCGCGGCAAAAAAACGCATGCGGAATCGCACCCGCATGCGATTTGCCTGCAGTGATTCGCCGGCGATTCCGCAACGCTATAGTGGAAACGGGCCCTAATACACTTACTTAAAGGATTATTAGGAACACCTGTTCAATTTCTCATGAATGCAGTTATCTAATCAACCAGTCACATGGCAGTTGCTTCAATGCATTTAGGGGTGTGGTCCTGGTCAAGACAATCTCCTGAACACCAAACTGAATGTCAGAATGGGAAAGAAAGGGGATTAAAGGACTTACGAAGCCAAGTACAGTAAAAAAAAATAAAAAAAGTTAGCTACCTGGATCAGCTTGTAAGGCACGTTGGACGCCGTCCGCGGCCTCCGTGCCGTTCCGCCTGGTCCCCGCCGCCGAACAGCCCCCCGAACGGTCCCCGACCGCGCGGCCCGGGCTCACCAGCCTGTACCAAGATGGCCGCCGGAGCTTTCCACGGCTGCGCAGTCCGCATAGCCGCGAGTGCGGCTGCGCAGCTATAAGGCCAACCCCCAGATCCACGCTACTGTTACGTGATCTGGGGGTTGGCCTTAGAGCTGCGCAGCCGCACTCGCGGCTATGCGGACTGCGCAGCCGCGGCCAGCTCCGGCGGCCATCTTGGTACAGGCTGGGGAGCCCGAACCGGGCCGCGCAGTCGGGGACCATTCGGTGGGCTGTTCGGCGGCGGGGACCAGGCGGAACGGCACGGAGGCCGTGGACGGCGTCCTCCGTAGTGTTGGGCGAACATCTAGATGTTCGGGTTCGGGCCGAACAGGCCGAACATGGCCGCGATGTTCGGGTGTTCGACCCGAACTCCGAACATAATGGAAGTCAATGGGGACCCGAACTTTTGTGGTTTGTAAAGCCTCCTTACATGCTACATACCCCAAATTTACAGGGTATGTGCACCTTGGGAGTGGGTACAAGAGGAAAAAAATTTTTAGCAAAAAGAGCTTATAGTTTTTGAGAAAATCGATTTTAAAGTTTCAAAGGGAAAACTGTCTTTTAAATGCGGGAAATGTCTGTTTTCTTTGCACAGGTAACATGCTTTTTGTCGGCATGCAGTCATAAATGTAATACATATAAGAGGTTCCAGGAAAAGGGACCGGTAATGCTAACCCAGCAGCAGCACACGTGATGGAACAGGAGGAGGGTGGCGCAGGAGGAGAAGGCCACACTTTGAGACACAACAACCCAGGCCTTGCATGAGGACAAGAAGCGTGCGGATAGCATGCTTTGTACCACCATGCAGTCATAAATGTAATAAAGATAAGTGGTTCAATAAACAGGGACCACGCGGCAACGCTAACCCAGCAGCAGCACACGTGATGGAACAGGAGGAGGCGCAGGAGGAGAAGGCCACGCTTTGTGAGACACAACAACCCAGGCCTTGCATGAGGACAAAAAGCGTGCGGATAGCATGCTTTGTACCGCCATGTAGTCATAAATGTAATAAAGATAAGAGGTTCAATAAACAGGGACCACGCGGCAACGCTAACCCAGCAGCAGCAGCAGCAGCAGCACACGTGATGGAACAGGAGGAGGCGCAGGAGGAGAAGGCCACGCTTTGTGAGACACAACAACCCAGGCCTTGCATGAGGACAAAAAGCGTGCGGATAGCATGCTTTGTACCGCCATGTAGTCATAAATGTAATAAAGATAAGAGGTTCCATAAACAGGGACCGGCAACGGTAACCCAGCAGCAGCAGCAGCAGCAGCAGCACACGTGATGGAACAGGAGGAGGCGCAGGAGGAGAAGGCCACGCTTTGTGAGACACAACAACCCAGGCCTTGCATGAGGACAAAAAGCGTGCGGATAGCATGCTTTGTACCGCCATGTAGTCATAAATGTAATAAAGATAAGAGGTTCAATAAACAGGGACCACGCGGCAACGCTAACCCAGCAGCAGCAGCAGCAGCAGCACACGTGATGGAACAGGAGGAGGCGCAGGAGGAGAAGGCCACGCTTTGTGAGACACAACAACCCAGGCCTTGCATGAGGACAAAAAGCGTGCGGATAGCATGCTTTGTACCGCCATGTAGTCATAAATGTAATAAAGATAAGAGGTTCCATAAACAGGGACCGGCAACGGTAACCCAGCAGCAGCAGCAGCAGCAGCAGCACACGTGATGGAACAGGAGGAGGCGCAGGAGGAGAAGGCCACGCTTTGTGAGACACAACAACCCAGGCCTTGCATGAGGACAAAAAGCGTGCGGATATAGCAGCAATGCTTTTTGCCGCCATGCAGTCATAAATGTAATACAGATGAGAGGTTCAATAAACAGGGACCGGAAACGCTAAACCATCCCAGATGTTCATCGGTCATGTTACTTGGTTGGGGTCCAGGAGTGTTGCGTAGTCGTTTCCAATCCAGGATTGATTCATTTTAATTTGAGTCAGACGGTCTGCATTTTCTGTGGAGAGGCGGATACGCCGATCTGTGATGATGCCTCCGGCAGCACTGAAACAGCGTTCCGACATAACGCTGGCTGCCGGGCAAGCCAGCACCTCTATTGCGTACATTGCCAGTTCGTGCCAGGTGTCTAGCTTCATGCCCGGTTTCAGGTCCAGCGGTGCCAGCCACAAATCCGTCTGTTCCTTTATTCCCCTCCAAATTTCCTCCCCTGTGTGCTGCTTATCCCCAAGGCAGATCAGCTTCAGCAACGCTTGCTGACGCATGCCAACAGCTGTGCTGCACTGCTTCCACGATCCTACTGCTGCTGGTGCTGGGTTAGCGTTTCCGGATGAGGTACAGCTTTGAGATGCGTTGGAGGAGAAGGAGTCAGAGAGGTAGGTGCTGCTGTTGTTATCCAGTGGGAGGGACGGCGGTGCAGCTGTTTGCGGCGTGGGCAACACCCGCGCCGTAGCAGGTGAGGAATCGCTGCCAGGCTCCACAAGGTTCACCCAGTGCGCGGTAAGGGAGATGTATCGACCCTGGCCGAACGCACTCGTCCAGGTGTCAGTGGTGAGGTGAACCTTGCAGGCAACGGCATTCTTCAAGCTTCGGGTTATTTAGCTGACCACGTGCTCATGCAACTCAGGCACTGCAGAGCACGCAAAGTGGTAGCGGCTGGGAACCACGTAACGTGGGATGGCCACTGACATCATGCCCTTGAAGCTGTTTGTCTCCACCACTCGATATGGCAGCATTTCGCAGGCCAGAAGCTTGGCTATGCTGGCTGGCTGTTACTGCCACGGCCCGGGGGTCATTTGCTGGCAATTTCCTCTTGTGCTCAAACATCTCAGAGACAGACAACTCAACCGTAGCGCTGCACACCGAAGGGCTGTTGGTTGTTGTGTTTGATGAACACTGGGAGACCTCAAGAGCACTAGTCCGGAAAGTGACAGTGTCAGCATCGTCTGATGTTTGTGAATGTTGTGAACCACGCAATGGCTGGGCTACTGCTGCTGCTGAGGCGGGTCTGGTGGTGAGTCTGGTGAACCCAAGGGAGGCAGTGTTGCTGGTGGTACCCTGTCCTGCCGCGTTTGCCCACAGAGTGGGATGTTTGGATAGAATGTGGCGGCTCATGCTGGTGGTGGAGAGGTTGTTAATACTTTTCCCCCTGCTCAGGCGGGTCTTGCACACCTTGCAAATCGCCATGGTAACATCCTCAGTGCAGTCTTCAAAGAAAGCCCAGACTTTAACTGGCTGAGGACTCGGACCTCGTGCGTGATGTGCTGGTGCTGCTTAACCCACTGCTGGACGCTTGAGAGGTCATCCAAGTAATTATCTGGTCCTGTTCTTTTGGATCTGTGAGGGTTGTTGTCCTGGACAACATGGGCAGTATTGAGTGGGTTTTCTTGGGTGCTCCCCTGTGGCCTGTACGTGAACCGTCAGGGGAAACACCTCTTCCCTTGCCCCTCCCTCTTTCACCGGATTCCTTCCTCATTTCACTTATCCTTAAAGTACACGCTGACTGGCAGCAGTACAGTGGCAGTACAGAAATGCTATACAGTGGTGGGTGAGCGGTGTACCACTATTGTCAGCAGTGACACAGAGCACAATGCTATACAGTGGCGGGTGAGCGGTGTACTACTGTTCCCAGCAGACACAGAGTGGAAGTAAACACAATGCTATATAGTGTGGCTGAGCCGTGTACACAGAGTGGCATTAAACACAATGCTATATAGTCTGCTATATAGTCACCCCGAACAGGGTGATGTTCTGCAGAACCCGAACAGTGGCAAACACTGTTCGCCCAACACTACTGGGAGGGAACGCAGATTTTAGTACCTAAACACACGATACAACATGTTTTCCGGGGTCGGACTCTGAGGCACATACAGATGGTCCCGATCATCATCCTCATCATACAACTCTTCTCCTGAGTCTGACCCACCCACCACCTCTGCCACCCCAACATCCCCAGACACAGACCCCTCATCGTCCTCAACATTAACTTGGGATGCTGGCCTGAGCCAGACCTCCTCCTCCACATCAGGCCCCATCATCTCCTCAATGGCAGCCCTCATTAATCGCTCTGGCGACGGACTGATGGACACAACGTTCTCCTCCGGGGAGGGCTGCTGCTGACCACTGGCTGCTGGGGTGGATGTTATAGCTTGCGTGGGGCGTTGGCTGTTGCTGTTGTTGGGAGTGCTGCTCACAGCGGAGGTCTCTGGGGAACTCATGTTGAGCTCATATAGTGGTTGACGGTGAGTGGAGTATTACTGATCCCAGCAATATACACACTGACTGGCAGAGTACGCAATGCTATATAGTGTGGCTGAGCGGTGTACACAGAGTGGCAGTAAACACAATGCTATATAGTCTGGCTGAGCGAGCGGTGTACTACTGTTCCCAGCAGAATCAGAGTGGCAGTAAACAATGGTATATAGTCTGGCTGAGCGGTGTACACAGAGTGTCAGTAAACAATGGTATATAGTCTGGCTGAGCGAGCGGTGTACTACTGTTCCCAGCAGAATCAGAGTGGCAGTAAACAATGGTATATAGTCTGGCTGAGCGGTGTACACAGAGTGTCAGTAAACAATGGTATATAGTCTGGCTGAGCGGTGTACACACAATGCTATATAGTCTGCTATATAGTGTCAGTAAACAATGGTATATAGTCTGGCTGAGCGAGCGGTGTACTACTGTTCCCAGCAGAATCAGAGTGGCAGTAAACAATGGTATATAGTCTGGCTGAGCGGTGTACACAGAGTGTCAGTAAACAATGGTATATAGTCTGGCTGAGCGGTGTACACACAATGCTATATAGTCTGCTATATAGTGTCAGTAAACAATGGTATATAGTCTGGCTGAGCGAGCGGTGTACTACTGTTCCCAGCAGAATCAGAGTGGCAGTAAACAATGGTATATAGTCTGGCTGAGCGGTGTACACAGAGTGTCAGTAAACAATGGTATATAGTCTGGCTGAGCGGTGTACACACAATGCTATATAGTCTGCTATATAGTGTCAGTAAACAATGGTATATAGTCTGGCTGAGCGAGCGGTGTACTACTGTTCCCAGCAGAATCAGAGTGGCAGTAAACAATGGTATATAGTCTGGCTGAGCGGTGTACACAGAGTGTCAGTAAACAATGGTATATAGTCTGGCTGAGCGGTGTACACACAATGCTATATAGTCTGCTATATAGTGTCAGTAAACAATGGTATATAGTCTGGCTGAGCGAGCGGTGTACTACTGTTCCCAGCAGAATCAGAGTGGCAGTAAACAATGGTATATAGTCTGGCTGAGCGGTGTACACAGAGTGTCAGTAAACAATGGTATATAGTCTGGCTGAGCGGTGTACACACAATGCTATATAGTCTGCTATATAGTGTCAGTAAACAATGGTATATAGTCTGGCTGAGCGAGCGGTGTACTACTGTTCCCAGCAGAATCAGAGTGGCAGTAAACAATGGTATATAGTCTGGCTGAGCGGTGTACACAGAGTGTCAGTAAACAATGGTATATAGTCTGGCTGAGCGAGCGGTGTACTACTGTTCCCAGCAGAATCAGAGTGGCAGTAAACAATGGTATATAGTCTGGCTGAGCGGTGTACACAGAGTGTCAGTAAACAATGGTATATGGTCTGGCTGAGCGGTGTACACACAATGCTATATAGTCTGCTATATAGTGTCAGTAAACAATGCTATATAGTGTGGCTGAACGAGCGGTGTACTACTGTTCCCAGCAGACACAGAACAGTACACAGAATGCTATATAGTGTGGCTGAACGAGCGGTGTACTACTGTTCCCAGCAGACACAGAACAGTACACAGAATGCTATATAGTGTGGCTGAACGAGCGGTGTACCACTGTTCCCAGCAGACACAGAACAGTACACAGAATGCTATATAGTGTGGCTGAACGAGCGGTGTACTACTGTTCCCAGCAGACACAGAACAGTACACAGAATGCTATATAGTGTGGCTGAACGAGCGGTGTACTACTGTTCCCAGCAGACACAGAACAGTACACAGAATGCTATATAGTGTGGCTGAACGAGCGGTGTACTACTGTTCCCAGCAGACACAGAACAGTACACAGAATGCTATATAGTGTGGCTGAACGAGCGGTGTACTACTGTTCCCAGCAGACACAGAACAGTACACAGAATGCTATATAGTGTGGCTGAACGAGCGGTGTACTACTGTTCCCAGCAGTGACACACAATGACTGGGGGGGACCCTGGCTAGCGTGGCTGGAGCGCGAACTACCCTGCCTGCCTACCCAAAGCTAAACCCACAGACAAATGGCGGAGATATGACGTGGTTCGGGTATTTATTTACCCGAACCACGTGACAGTTCGGCCAATCAGAGCGCGTTCGGGTCCGAACCACGTGACCCGTTCGGCCAATCACAGCGCTAGCCGAACGTTCGGGGAACGTTCGGCCATGCGCTCTTAGTTTGGCCATATGGCCGAACGGTTTGGCCGAGCACCGTCAGGTGTTCGGCCGAACTCGAACATCACCCGAACAGGGTGATGTTCTGCAGAACCCGAACAGTGGCGAACACTGTTCGCCCAACACTAGTCCTCCGTGCCTTACAAGCTGATCCAGGTAGTTAACTTTTTTTATTTTATTTTTTACTGTACTTGGCCTCGTAAGTCCTTTAAGCAATTTTGAGTGTAGCATGGTTGTTGGTGCCAGATGGGCCGGTCTGAGTATTTCACAATCTGCTCAGTTACTGGGATTTTCACGCACAACCATTTCTAAGGTTTACATAGAATGGTGTGAAAAGGGAAAAACATCCAGTATACGGCAGTCCTGTGGGCGAAAATGCCTTGTTGATGCTGGAGGTCAGTGGAGAATAGGCTGACTGATTCAAGCTGATAGAAGAGCAACGTTGACTGAAATAACCACTCGTTACAACCGAGGTATGCAGCAAAGCATTTGTGAAGCCACAACACGCACAACCTTGAGGCGGATGGGTTACAACAGCAGAAGACTCCACTGAGTACCACCCATCTCCACTACAAATAGGAAAAAGAGGCTACAATTTGCGCAATCTCACCAAAATTGGACAATTGAAGACTGGAAAAATGTTGCCTGGTCTGATGAGTCTCGACAGAGTCAGAATTTGGAGTAAACAAAATGAGAACATGGATCCATCATGCCTTGTTACCACTGTGCCGTCTGCTAGTGGTGGTGTAATGGTGTGGGGGATGTTTTCTTGGCACACTTTAGCCCCCTTAGTGCCAATTGGACATCGTTTAAATGCCACGGGCTACCGGAGCATTGTTTCTGAACATGTCCATCCCTTCATGACCACCATGTACCCCATCCTCTGATGGCAACTTCCAGCAGGATAATGCACCATGTCACAAAGCTCGAATCATTTCAAATTGGTTTCTTGAACATGGCAATAAAGTTCACTGTACCAAAACGGCCCCCACAGTCACCAGATCTCAACCCAATAGAGCATCTTTGGGATGTGATGGAACGGGAGCTTTGTGCCCTGGATGTGCATCCCACAAATCTCCATCAACTGCAAGATGCTATCCTATCAATATGGGCCAACATTTCTAAAGAATGCTTTCAGCACCTTGTTGAATCAATGCCACGTAGAATTAAGGCAGTTCTGAAGGCGAAAGGGGGTCAAACACCGTATTAGTATGGTGTTCCTAATAATCCTTTAGGTAAGTGTATATACCTGCTCCAGCGATATGTTGTTTTTACTGTTTTTCCTGGAAGCTCCACGCTCTGTGCTTCCACCATACCTCCTTTTCCTGATCACGTGACATGCCTCAGGAGCCAGAGATGTGCAGAATAGGACATGTGGCTGTCAGGAAGCAGCAATGCAGAAGGTAAATATATAACTGCTCCACTGCACTACTCCATTACTATAGGGAGTAAGTCGGAAGAGGCATGTGCTTAGAAGGGGAGAGCCCCACTTGAGCAGGCCACCACACTCAAAATAACAACAGGTTTGTATAAAAGCGTATCAGTTCAGATAATGAAACCACATAATATATATTCTTCAATCCAAAGTTTAATATCAGACTTCGTTATATAAAAAATTGTAAAACATGATAAAAATTTTCCTCAATTCCGGTAGGGTTATCAAACAAATTACCTCATGTGAGGTAATGTAACTCATGAGGTAACATGTAGCAATTATGGTAGGTTTTAGTCATGTTTTACCTCATGAAGTAAATTATGAGGTAATTCATGAGGTAATTTACCGAAAGTAGCTATTCTCATGAGAATGAGGTTACATGTTAGCACATAATTTACTGATCAGTTTAAGACCTGCCTGTACCTGGAGGTAAAGTCAATTTGTTTGCAGTTTTTAGTGGAGTTCCTATTGCTGTTTTAGTGTAGTTCCAATTCAGGCTGTGTAATAGAAAAGAATAGTAAAAATAAAACTACAAATATTTACTGGATTTTTTTTTATATAAGGGACGCCTATAAATATACTTTTTATAGGTTGCTACGTAATCAAATACACCTTTCGCCCTAAAAAAAAAAAAAAAAAGAAAAATCTTCCAAAGACTATCCGAACTTATGGAAGACAATTAGGCCTGGAACCCACTGAAATCCGCAAACGCAACCACTTTGTCTGAGCGGTTTGCAAGCGGATTCATGCGCGTTGTCGGTCGCGTTTTGCAACAGTGTATTTTTTTGCTCAGCGGTTTGCGTTTCGCGTTTTTATCCTGATTGGTCCTGTGAATTATTTTTAATTTTGTTACAGTGTGCTGAACCGCAAAACGCTAGCAAAACCGCTCAGTTTAGGTTTTGCTGAGCGTTTCTGCTAGCGTTTCAACACTTTACATTGAAGCGCTAACGCTCCCAAAATGCTGCAGGTCCTGCGTTTGCGTTTCGCTCCTGTGGAAGTTGCCCCATCCATTCACATCAGCTGAGCGTTTTGGCAAAACGCTAGCGTATCGCAGCGCTGCCAAAATGCTCAAAAAAACGCTCTTGTGGGTTCCAGCCCTTAAAGACTACTTTTATTTATTTGCTGCATGCTAATTGCTTACTTTTCAGAAATGGAGAAAAATCTTTCAGAATTGCCAAAAAAAGAGGAAAATACCGCATGAGGTATTTTACCTACAGAAAAAGATTTACTTCACATAGCTACCAGAATTGAGGCCATGTGTGGCTGGATGGTGTAATGGTTAAGGGTTCTGCCTCTGACGCAGGAGACCAGGGTTCGAATCTCGGCTCTGCCTGTTCAGTAAGCCAGCACCTATTCAGTAGGAGACCTTAGGCAAATCTCCCTCACACTGCTACTGCCTATAGAGCGCGTCCTAGTGGCTGCAGCTCTGGCGCTTTGAGTCCGCCAGGAGAAAAGCGCCATATAAATGTTATTTGTCTTGTCTTGTCTAGATGAAAAAATGTATTTCAGGCAATGACACTAATCCGTTTCGGGTTGATAACCCTTCATCAGGCTTTACAAAGCATGAATATATCTCCACTCACTGTAAAGACTACATAATATGGGAGAAAAAGTGTTTAGGGGCATCTGCTCCAACCAGATACAACCCGACACCTGACTGATGGCTGGCAAGTGTAGACAGTGTGCCCACTGTGTCTGATATTGAGCCTTGGATTCAAGAATATAAATCGTGTGGTTTCATTATCTAAACTGATCCCCTTATATACAAACCCACTGCACTACTCTGCAGAAGGGGGAGGAGCGCCCCCCACTTTCACTATAGTTATGCCACTTTGTTTGAGACTGTTCCATAATGTTAAATGTCATAGCTCCTAACTGTCGCTCTTTTGGAGGGACTGTCCCTCTTTGGGAACCCTGTCCCTCTTTCCTCCTCATGTGTCCCTCTTTCAGGACTTTATCCCTCTTTCTATGTAAATATATATATTTCTCTACTGAAAAATGTGTTTGATCGACTCTAAATTTTATTCCCATCCTTTAAACTGATATATTACTAATTTTAAAATGTTAATATAAAAGAAAATGAACCAGGATAGAAAGGACCAGTGTGGTTTGAGTTATAAAACAATATATTTTTCTTATGAAATCTCTATGATATGCTTGACTAGGGGGGTGGCAGGGGTGTGATCAGGGGTGTGACAGGGGTGTGGCTTAAGTGTCCCTCTTTGTTAATAAACAAACTGGACCGGGACTTAGACTATGTTTTAGATTTTGTCCGCTTACATGATTGAGTTTGACACCCCTGGTTTATATTGTTGGGCCTGTTGCCCAGTTGTTGTGTTCTTTCTGCTTCTTGTTTACAAGGCACATCCTCTATGATGGGCCTCTGGCTATCCTTGCTATGGCTAATAAACTGACGGGTATTTTTATACTCCATGTGTTGTTGATTGGCAGGCGGCTCATCATGGAGGGATGGGATAGATGCAACGGTACCCGGTCTGACAGAGTGGCTTAATACTCTGTCCAATTACCTGGAAGACGAGTGTCTCTTTCCAGACAAGCCCTCCAGGACTCTTTTGTCCATCAAACAGTTATGGGATCACAGAGGAGATCAGCTTTCATTTGGTTTCGGGGAGATTGTGTCAGAGGGTTACTCTCCTTCTTCATTTCCTCTCGTGCTTCTCTTCTTCTCCTTCCTATCTCCTCCAGTAGTACTGTTCTCTACTGTCAGTTACAGGGATATACATCTTCTTCTCCTTCCCATCTCCACCAGTAGCTCTACTGTTCTCTTTTAGTTATAGGATTATATCATTTTTTTTCCCTCACAATGCTGAACCTTACACTCCAATACAAGGACTGTTACAATGAAGTCTTATATTTGGTGGAAAATTAAAGAGAAACCGTAACCAAGAACTGAACTTCATCCCAATCAGTAGCTGGTACCCCCTGTTACATGAGAATTCTATTCCTTTTCACAAACAGACCATCAGGGGGCGCTGTATGGCTGATATTGTGGTGAAACCCCTCCCACAGGAAACTGTGAGGACCATGGCCCTGGCAGTTTCCTGCCTGTGAACCTCGTTGTTTTGTGGGAAATAACTGTTTACAGCTGTTTCCAACTGCCAAAAAAGCAAGCAGCAGCTACTTCCACTGACATCACCTGCCAGCAATAAAACCGTCACCATGTGATTAATATCAGAATGTAAATCAGGGAGAGGAAAGATTTTACAATGGGCAAACACTGACTAAATCATGTATACATAATTAATGTAAAAATGAAGCACTTTTTTATTACATTATTTTCACTGGAGTTCATCTTTAAGCTGACAGAACTGAGAAAGTATAGGTGGCTATACATTTATTGACTTGGTAGTCGATCTAACAATATCGGGACGAGTGACGAACGTGACCAAACCTCTGGTGCTGCCCTCGCTAATGTCAAATGTGCTTCCCCGGTGCCCGGAGCACTATAACTGTCTGTGTCCACCATTGGCTCCGTCCTCCATTCATATATGGGCCCCACGTGGTTGCCGGCGTACACGCCCACGTTACTTCGGCAACCACATTCGTCGTGTGTATGGACGGAGGACGGTCCTGCGCGTGGCACGGACAAGTATGGTGCACCGGGGAGGCACATTTGACATTGTGGGGCCGGTGAATCCGGCATCACAAGGCTGATTCTAGATTGATTTCAGCATGAATCAGCCTGCGGTGTAGGGGAAGCCGACAGATCTCTCTCCAATCAGAATTGATCAGGGAGAGATTTGTCTCTTGGTCCAATCTGCCCATCATCCTCAAGGTAGCCTCTAATGATACAAATTCTAGCGAAAAATCGTTCGAGCGATCAGATAATTCTGATAGGAAGAAAAATAATTCACTACACCATCAACTATCCTATCTATCACAACCAACTAGAAAATCCAAATTTTGCTTTGATCAAAATCCAATTGGACGACTATTTTTATAATCGTTCATAATCGATTGTGCCCATCAATGGAGATTATTTACAACCAATCCAATCAGAATTTCGGATCGATCAAATTATTTTTCGCTAGAAATTGGACTATTAGTGGCCACCTTCAGATGTATGGCTACCTTATGACTGTTGTATACAGTACAGTAGTGTTACAAATTGATGTATGCCCCTTTAAATCAAATGAGAAAAAAATGTAGATGAGCCTAACAGTTCAAAATTAGGGATTTACAGTAAAGTCAGCTCATCAATATTGTATAAAAAATTATATGATGTGCTACAGTAACACAATAGGTTATTTTTCCTTATTTCTTCTTGGCTGTATCGGTACACACATTGGGCTTGATTCGCAAAGCAGTGCTAACCTACTTAGCACGTCTAAAGTCTTTAGACGTGCTAACCAGGGTGATAAGTAGGTTAGCACCGGATTTCTCAATCAGATCGCGCGCTAAGTTTTGTATGCAAAGTTTTCCGCGCGCAAAAGTCCCATAGGCTTTAAAGAGACTCCGTAACAAAAATTGCATCCTGTTTTTCATCATCCTACAAGTTCCAAAAGCTATTCTAATGTGTTCTGGCTCACTGCAGCACGTTCTACTATCACCATCTCTGTAATAAATCAATGTATCTTTCCCCTGTCAGACTTGTCGGCCTGTGTCTGGAAGGCTGCCAAGTTCTTCAGTGTTGTGGTTCTGCTATGAACTCACCCTTCCAGGCCCCTCTCTGCACACTGCCTGTGTATTATTTAGATTAGGGCAGCTTCTCTCTTCTCTCTTATCTTTTACAAGCTGGATAAATCTTCCTCTGAGCTGGCTGGGCTTTCACATACTGAGGAATTACAGACAAAGGCAAAGCTGTTTGCAGGAAGAAAAGAGCAGCCTGAAACTTCAGTGCATGAGATTCTGCAGGGGTAAAGAAACACACAAGTGATCTCTTGAGATTCAGAAGTAAGGCTGTATACAGCTTGCTTGTGTATGGATGTATTTTCTATGTGTGGACATACTGTACATCAACCTACTTCCTGTTTTGGTGGCCATTTTGTTTGTTTATAAACAAACTTTTTAAAACTGTTTTTAATGCGGCGAGGAGAGGCAAAATTGTGACAGAGGGTAATAGGAGATGTCCCCTAACGCACTGGTATGTTTACTTTTGTGCGATTTTAACAATACAGATTCTCTGTAATGGGCACTTCGCGCGGAGCGCCCTGTGCAGTGCGCGTGTAAAGTTTTACACGCCTAAAGTTTTGCACGCGAAAAGCTAGTTTAGACGTGCTAAGGGGGTTTTCACAGGCGTGCTAACAGTTAGCACCGCTTTGTGAATCAAGCCTATAGTGCCTAACGTCAACTAATACCTGACGCACGTTTCACAGCCACATCACCACTTCCCCAGAGGCTCAACAGGTAATACAACTTCATAGGTATAATACTCTAGCCAAGCAGGCCTATATAAAATCACAAATCACACACAGGGCGTCTGTGCTGTTGACAAGTTATCATCTTCTAACCTCATCATTGAGTCATATGCTTACGATCCATCTTGTGTGAATACTGTCAGGAGATGCACAGCCTCATACCAGTCTCATGTCCAAGAAGTATTCAGCCTAAGGAATAAGAACCTATTGTGTTATTGGAAGGCTTAGTGCATTTGTAATGTTTATATATTGATATGAGTCATGGAGAATTGATAATACTGTAAGGCTGCATTTCCACTTGTGCAGTGCGAATCGCCGCGGTAAAAATTCGCATGCGGATGCAAATTTCGCATGCGGGTCTATGCGAATGGATGATGATGTATGTGAATTTAACCATGGCAGTGCTGGTGTGCTTTTCCATTGTTTCTATGCGAATTCGCATGAAAATTCGCATACACAAACCTCATGCGAATTTCCTATTACATACATTGTATGCGATTCGCATAGCGGTATGCGATATGCGAATTCTGATGGCTCTGCCATGCGAATTTTTTCTCCACAGAAAACCCGCAAAGGAATCCTGACAAGTGGAAACAGTCCCATTCACTTGTATTGCTATGCGAATTTGCATGCAAAAACCGCATGCGAATTCGCGATAGTGGAAATGGGCCCTAAACCCTTACATCTTTTTTGCACTGTTGTGCTAGGTACACACAATACTATTTTCTGGCAGATTTACATGCCAGATCGATTTTTCCAACATGTCTGATCTAAATTTCGATCAATTTCCGATCGATTTTCATAGCAGTGAACGGAAATCGATCAGAAAATCATTCTGAAAATTGTTTAAATTAGCCACCGTATGATAACCTCTATGGAAAAAAAATCTTCATTACAATTTATGAAAATCCTGAAGTTTTAACTTGGTTTCACTTTGCAGAAAGCACTGAAAGGGTTACGCCTCAGTGTTTACTATATGGAGATCTGCCCAGGCAGAGCTCCCCCGCAGTCTAATCACAGTTGCTGTTAAGAACTAATTATACAGGCTGATCTGCCTAAACAAACACAGAACACAGAGAAGTGAATTTCTTCAGCAAGTATAAATAACGACTTTTAAACTTGTGCTGTGAAAGAGTTCAGGTCAACTTTGAGTTTTAGGCCTCTTTCACAGTGGGACGTTGTGTTTGATGCGACGTTAAGGTTGCACAACAGGCCTCTAACGCAATACATGTTAGTTTTGAAGTTGGACGTTATATTGAACTGCGTTATGCGTCTCTTGGTGCGCCGTTTTCATCGCATACTGCTAGAAAGAAAACGGCGCATGCGTCGCATTTTTAAAAAAATCTAAAACATTACAGAGCATGTGCAAACAGTCCAATGTAGCTAATAACGCATTTAACGCACAGCATGCATCACTTTCTAAATATTGCTACACGTTATACACAATGCAACGTGTGCACTGTGAATGTTGCACAGACTTACTATTGCTGTGCGTTAGTCTGCGTTATTCCTTTTTATAACGTGCGACTTTAACGTCGCACTGTGAAAGCAGCCTTAAGGTGAATGTAATTATGGGAGAGGATATGTAAAAGTTGTCTATTAGATGACAGTTTTGTTCTGGGTTTTGTTTTTTTTTATACTAAACTGTGATAAGAAGAAAGGAATGGGGGTGCAGTGCATTTAGAAGGCCAACCCATTATAGGGTAGCCGACCCTGGGAACGAGATGGTTAAAAAGATAAGAGGAAGTGGGATGTGCTTTCTGGGATTTTTTTCAGGAGAAGGAGATTGGTGGAGAGGCAGGGTTATACAAGGTGGAGGAGGAGTCTTAGTTTAGCCAGCTCGAGGTGGAAAGATCCCTCCCTCCATTTGTGTTTTGTATCCTGCTACTGTTTATTGTCATTGCAGCCGGAGGGGTAAAGGCTCTGGAGGATGGTGGTATCTGTGGAAAGGATTTGCCTTGGGTGCAAATCCATGAAGCTTTGGTTTCATTGGCAAGTGATTCTTGGGGGGGGGGGGGGGATGCAGTTGCACCCCGAGCCAGCGACCGTGGCTGGCGGTTGGTTCCAAGGCTGCATGCTAGGTTTTAAGTTCTCGCTTACTGCACCTGCGCAGGACGCGTTCGCCAACATGAATGCCGTAGAAAGATGCCCGTGCAAGTGCAGTGGAACGCCGACTGAACAGTCGGCAGAAACGAAACTAAGCCGCGATGGGAGAACGGAAGATTGGTTTGGCACGCCATGGGCACAGGATGGCTGCGGGGGGCTGGTCGAAGCCCCAGGTAAGTGAAACTCTTGTAATTATTTTCAGTTAAGGTTCCCTTTAAGTGGGAAGGGTCAATAGACTCTACCAGTATCATGAAAATAAAGACAGAAGGTTCAGCTTACAGTAACAAACAAATAAAAAACAAACAAAATCCAGACAACATTTGACTTCAGGCATAGTGATGGAATGTGAATTCTGATTGGTTGCTATGTTCTCCTCTGAACAGCGCTCTGTGCCTCGCTGAACAACCTGGCCGCGAACGCTGCATAAATTCCCTCTGCCCTCATTTGTCTCCAGCAGCCGAAGTTCCAGACTCCGCAGATGAAGTTGTGAAGCTTCCGCCTCTCGCTGTCAGGCCCCCGTCTAAAGTGGATTAAGAAGGCCAGGCCGCGGCGGCACTTCTGCAGCGAGGGCGTATCGATCAGGCCCCGGCCGGGCCGTCACCCGCTCGGGATTCCGATAACAGCGGCGCAGGATGAAGACACCTTTCAGCAGCAATAGGGCAAAATCAATAGACTATTAATAACATCACAGGATCAAGCGGATTGCCGGGTAATGCAGTTTAGCCGCTTGAGTTTACCAACACTGACAGCAAATCAGAAGGGTAAGTAATTGTGTTACGGTGCGGGAGCTGACACGGCCATCAGGGCAGCGGTGCCCACAGAAGATAATGTGAGTATTAAATCCCAGCAGCCCCCTTTCTGTTTCCATCCAGACATACTGCGGGTGTCGGAAGCTGAGGCCATGCTCTGCCAGCCCAGCATCACATGCCAGCAAAAGCCACAGGAAGATGCACAGAGCCCTGGTGAGTTCCTAGGTGTTCAAAGGAAAACGGCTCAACTGTAAACACTGAGGGCCTCTTACACTTGCAGGTAATTCCTATTTTACCGCAAGTGGCCACAAAAGCAATAAGAGTCTATGGAGACTTTCACACTTGCGCTCCAAAGTATCCAAGCCAGCGCAACGCCAGTAGCACGTTACGCAAGCACTGCTGTTAACACATGGTGGTTCGGGTAATGGAATTCTATGGGCGACGCACGTAGTGTAAACGACAGAGCGCGGTGCTTCGAGGTGCCCATACACACAGCAACGGGAATCCCAGGGATGTACTTCCTGCCCAGCAGGGAGTACGTCACTGAGCGGGGGCGGGGCTATGCATATGACCTGTCAGCGCACTCTGCCCAGTAGGGAGTACGTCACTGAGTGGGGCGGGGCTATGCATATGACCTGTCGGCGCACTCTGCCCAGAAGGGAGTACGTCACTGCGTGGGCTATGCATATGACCTGTTAGCGCACTCTGCCCAGCAGGGAGTATGTTACTGAGCGGGGGCGGGGCTATGCATATGACCCTGTTGGCTGCAGGGTCATTTCATTGTTGTTTTTTGCATAGTGGTGAGATGTGGCAGGAGATGCAACACAAAAAACATAAGTAATACAGGCTTGATAAGGCATGCATATAAGAATGGCTCCTGTTAAAAAGGGCGCCAGATATAAATGATATTCTACTTATTGTTTAGTAACATGGGTGCCAGGACATGCCGTGAAATATTGTTTATAATACTAATAATCTACCATTCCTTGCTGCAACCTCTAATTTCACTTCTAGTAAAATGGGCCCCAGGAAAAGTGATAAAATATTGGTTAATTTACTGATTTTGTACTACTTCATTCATAGAAAATAATAATTGTAATATTTACAGATATTTAATATGACCTAACCTTTCCCTACTCTCGCACAGAATCCCTCCCCTTGTGGTGCCTAACCTTAACCCCCCCGGTGGTTCCTAACCTTAAAGGGAAGGTCCGAGCACTTTAAAAATAAAAAATCCACTTACCTGCATCTCCGGTGGCTCCCAGTCCCCTCCGGTGCAGATGCCGACCTCGTCAGAGGTCGTGCTGACGTAATTGGGATTGTACTGTGCAGGCACAGAACTACTGCGACTGCGCAGTACAGTCCAGATGATATCAGTGCAACTCTGACATCCTGCACCGGAAGGGACCCCGGGCCACCAGCGGCGAGTGGAGCTGCGGCGAGGGCAGAGGACGGCGGGCAGGGACTGGAGGAAGCCCCAAGTAAGTGGATTGTTTTTATAGTGTTCGGATGTGTCCTTTAACCCCCCTGGTGGTGCCTAGCCATAACACCACCTCCCACCTTCCTTGGTGGTGCTTTATCTTAACACCCCCCCCCCCCCCCCCAGTGGTGCCGACTAACCTTAACGCTAATTGATTTTCAGATCAGTGCTGCACAAAATCGATCCAGTTCTCATTCGGGAGCTGATAGAATACGATGGAAATCATAATTTCGACCCTTCGATCTGCTGGTAAATTGCATCGTGTGTATCAGGCATGGAACTGTTAAACTCTGATCTTTCTGTCTGATTTGGGAGAAAATAAGCCACATGTCTTCATACAAAGCAGGAAAAAGTGACACTAGGGGCTTGATTCGCAAAACGGTGATAACTGTTGGCACAGTGCGAAAAGTGCTTCTTGTGAAATTTCTCGTGATAACGGTTATTGTGCGGATAAATTCGTGTTCGCACGTTAACGCAACTTTTTCGCACGTTAACGCTCACGTTCGCGCAATAAATTAGCATTATCACACGAATGCAAATTTTTGCGCGCTAAAACACGCGCAAAGCCGTGCTAACAGCCATGCTAACAGTTTTGTGAATCAAGCACTAGGAGTCACAGAGCATTGCCCCGCTCACTCTGCCAGCCACAAGAGACCCGCTGCAAAACTTGCTTGATTAACCTTAATAAAGTCGGCTTCATAGACTTTCAAACGCGCAGAGAAGCCACCCACTGCTATGGAGACATTGTAGGGCATCTCTCGGGGGTCCGCGGCAAACGTGCGTCACACAGAAGTTCACAGAAAGTGCACAGAACAAATCTGCTCAGCATCCTCAAAAAGCAAACGGGACCCGGACTTCAACCGATAAAAATGCTTCCTTTTTTTTACAATGTTCATTTATAAATGATTTAGTCAGTGTTTGCCTATTGGTAAAATCTTTCCTCTCCCTGATTTATATTCAGACATTTTTAACAAACTGCGACAGCTTTAGTGCTGGCAGGTGATCTCTGTGGAATGTTTGCTTACTGAGAATTCCAAAGCCAGTGAAAATAATGCCTCGCCTCCCAGAATGCTCTGGGAAGAGAATTCCGCATAGCTAAAGTGCCTTGGCTGTGACATCACTAGTTAGAAGGGCTGTTTACCAATATACAGCAATATATAGATATAGGGAGTGTTTCTTATGATGAAACCAGGAACACATCTGTAAAAGTGTGTATCCTGAGTATCTACTATATGCCAATGTAACAACTTCTGAAATCATCATAGAAACAACAGGCATCTTTGTGCCTCAAGGCCGGAAGAAATGTTGCCCAGGGCTACTAATCAGAATATTTGCTTTGTGTTTATTATCTGAAATTTAATTAGTTGCTTTCAGCAACTTCCCTCATTTTGTTACATAGTTACATAGTTACATAGTAAATGTTACATTGTTCACATTTGTATTTGCAGTGCTCTTGATAAATCTCCTTTCCCATTCTCGCATTTACATATACAGAAAGAATACCTAATACTGTATTGCCCAAGATCTTCCGGCCTGCACAAGGCAAGAATAGAATGTGGAGAATACAGTAAGGTTTGTAGCCCCCAAAAACGCGTACGTACAAAAAGGGCGCCTGGACAAAAAGGGCGCGGGGTGTAAACTCTAAATAATAATTAATCATTAATAGGGTTTATAAATATAGTGTGCTATATTTCGTTTACAAATAATGTTTAACAAAATTATAAATCATTAAATAATGTTTATGAAATCGGAAATTGTGAAAACGTTAATCTTCCCTGTTTCAAAAGTTAAACTTATAATTACGTTTATAAAAAAACCAATAATATATGTTTAATTGTTATAATTGTATATTATTGTGAATAACCGTCATTTATGGTTTGTTGTTATAATAAAATTTGAAAATATTGTTTATAAAGATGATATAAATATAACTACGTTCGTAATAAATGTTGTAATACATTAGTAATTATTACTAAAATTTTACTAAAACTATACCTAAGCCTACTCTTACACAGAACCCTACCTGTACCTATCCCTAACCCCTAGACTCCCCTGTTGGTGCCTAAACCTAAGACCCCCCTGTTGGTGCCTAAACCTAAGACCCCCCTGTTGGTGCCTAAACCTAAGACCCCCCTGTTGGTGCCTAAACCTAAGACCCCCCTGTTGGTGCCTAAACCTAAGACCCCCCTGTTGGTGCCTAAACCTAAGACCCCCCTGTTGGTGCCTAAACCTAAGACCCCCCTGTTGGTGCCTAAACCTAAGACCCCCCTGTTGGTGCCTAAACCTAAGACCCCCCTGTTGGTGCCTAAACCTAAGACCCCCCTGTTGGTGCCTAAACCTAAGACCCCCCCTGTTGGTGCCTAAGTAACCCTCCCTGTACCTACCCCTAACCCCTAGACCCCCCTCTTGGTGCCTAAACCTAGGACCCCCCTGTTGGTGCCTAAACCTAAGACCCCCCTGTTAATGCCTAAACCTAAAACCCCCCTGTTAGTGCCTAAACCTAAGACCCCCCCCTGTTGTTGCCTAAGTACCCCTCCCTGTACCTACCCCTAACCCCTAGACCCCCCTATTGGTGCCTAAACCTAAGACCCCCCTGTTGGTGCCTAAACCTAAGACCCCCCTTTATTATGTGGATAATAATGTTTTACTAATTGTGGATTCAAAAAAATTTTTGCAATTTACGTTACGTACTGATCGCTTTATTTTGTGAATAATAATGTTTTACAAACAGTAAGAGATAAAACTTTAAATAATGTTTTAATTATTTAAATAAGATAAATATGTTTATTATTTTCATAAACGTTATTCGGCACGGGTGCATTTTATAAACGTAAATCACCACAAGTTCAGTTATAAATCATTAAACATCGCCGGGCGCCGTTTGTAAACTTTATTTAGCTCCTGGCGCCGTTTATAAACTTTATTTAGCTCCGGCGCCCTTTTTTCCTACTCGGCGCCCATTAAACGCTATTTATTATGGGAGTGAATGGCGGCGCCCTTTTTGTCCACTAGCGGCATGCGCCCTTTATCTACCAGGAACCTGGAGAGTACATATGAAAGCCGAGAGGCAAAAACCGCTGGATACACACGGTGCATTCCCACACTCGATGCGCCGCTCGATTCCCGTCGACTCGATTATTTCCGACATGTCCGATTCGCGTTTCGATGGATTGTTAGGTCAATTTGGCATACTTTGCATGAGAATCGACCTAACAATCATCGAAATGCGCTCGGAAATGCTCGGAAATAATCGAGCGACCGGAAATCGAGTGGAGCATCGAGTGCGGGAACGCACCGTGTGTATCCAGCATAAGAGCATGAAGAATGTCCAGGAAAAGGTGGTTGGATGTTTAGGAGGATATTAGAAAGATGAGGAAAGAAGAAATTGGTAGGTAAGGGTGTATGTTAAAGAGAAACCGTGACCAAGGATTGCACTTCATCTCAATCAGTAGCCGATACCCCCTTTTACATGAGAAATCTATGCCTTTTCTCAAACGGAACATTAGGGGGCTCTGTATGGCTGATAGTGTGGTGAAACCCCTCCCACAGTGTGATGACAGGACCATGGCGCTGACATCACACTGTGGGAGCCTTGTTACATTGTGGGAAATAACAGCTGTTTCCAACTTCCCAAAAAGCAAGCAGCATCTCCTTCCACTGACATCACCTGCTAGCAGTAAAAATGTCGCCATGTGATAAATGTCAGAATGTAAATCAGGGAGAGGAAAGCTTTTACAATGGGCAAACACTGACTAAATCATGTATACATAATTATTGTAAAAGTGAAGCACTTTTGTTCATTACGTTATTTTCACTTGAGTTCCTCTTTAACTTGGAATGTATCAATAATGTGAAGCAAACCAAGGTCCACCAAGGACTGAAGAACTCACCACTTCTTTATTTTTACTGAAGAGTAAAGGATCTACACTAAATAATAGCATTGTCCTTGATGCAGGTGGGGCAAAGCAGGTGGTGTCAGCGCCCGGCACTCAGCAAAAACCAGGCACCCCATAGCAGTAATGATATACTGTGCTGGGCACGTAAGGAGAATTTGGGGTTCCTGCGATCACTGGACCCCAAATTACATTATTTCGACGTCTCGGAGGGGGAACAGTATTTTACGCCACCAGTGATTTGAGCGGCTTACCATGAGCCACCATTCGGCTCACCCTGTGCCTGGCACACCGGCGGCAAATCTATACTTACATGGTGGAGGATTTATATCTGCAAGCCTATGGGGGAGACCCTTATAAACGTGTTATAATCCCATCTTCCATATTCATGGAAGAACAAACCCTCCACAGTCCGCCAACTCTCCACAATTTTTCTATGACTTATTTTTGTAGAACAAGCGGCTGGCCCATGTTATACACTAACAATAATTATCCCCCCAGACATGGCGGAAGTGACAGCAGAGATGTCTGTAGAGAGTTTCTCCAACTCAACCGCTCCGGGCAAAGCAGGATACAACAGCGAGGCCTGCTTCTCATGCACACTCGGCCTCTGACATGTTTCTATGGGGCCGCGCCATCCATGACTCGCCGCCTGCCGGGATCTCTGCGGGCGCTCACTGAAGCAGAATTATCCAGCTTGACAATAGGTCACAAAGTTCGGAGGAGAGGAGGGGGGGGGGGGGGCGGTTCTGGGGATCCAGAATTCATCTACGCTATTTCTTTTCTTTTTCTTCTCCCTCTCATTCCTTTTAGAGCCAAAAATGCTGCTGCTTGGCAAAGATATCACCGGCGTCTTCTTCTTCTTGGCACACTTTACCTGACAGCAGGGCCACCACCTGCTTCCATGCTCTACGGAGCTGCCAGGTCTGACCATCTTGTAAGTAGACTTCATCATTAACCCTGTGCAGACACACTTTTCTGTGCCTAACCTCCAGCTCTGTCTTCTCCAACTCTTCTTCGGCATGCGGTTCCAAGTCATAAGCGTAACTAGAAATGAAGGGGAGTCCCAGAAATATTTGATGCTTTTGCCGCTCCCACATGTTCACACCTCTTGTCTCTTCCCTTTTTGGTGACCCCAACAGCCAATGAGGCTATGTGGCCATAGACATATATCAAGTATGTAAGCTCTTAGGGCTCTTTCACACCAGAGCTGATTTATGGCGCTTTGACACAAAGTCGATACTATGTGTTACCAAGGTAAAAAGAAAGTCCATAGACCTTACCATACCTTTCACATCCAACAATATGAGAAGAGGACAGACTGGCACTAGATGTAAGTAGATTGGCTCTGGGTTCACCGGATTGCGTACTTCATACTTCAACGTGCTCTCAGAAACACACAATTGCGATTAAGGAAAGGAGAGAAGCAGAGGCACTGTTGTAGCAAAATGAGGTACCTTTAATCCACGGTGTGATGACATGGCGGGATATACAGTGGGAGTGAGGGATTGCCTGACAGCTGTTTCGTTAAGAAAGCTTCTTCAGAGGCAAAATTTAAGGCACCTCACGTCATCACACCGTGGATTAAAGGTACCTCATTTTGCTACAACAGTGCCTCTGCTTCTCTCCTTTCCTTTCACATCCAGCACTGCATTTTGGTGCATTGTAGTTCAACGCACCTGGGAGATTTTAATCGCCCTACGCAGGAGTTTTCCCGTAGGGTGAATTATAACTACCGATGCTAATCAGCGCCACACCGCAACATCCCAACGTCCACGCCGCAGATCATAACACTTGCAGGAGATCGGCTCCTGCAAGCGTTATGTAATGTGAAAGAGCCCTAATACTATATAGAAGTGGTAAATTTGGCCAACCAATGGCCAATCAAAATTGGATGTGTGTGTGTGTGTGCACCCTTAAAGTGGCCATCTATTACTTGATGTGCAACCTGTTCGACCATTATAGATTAGAGAGGGATGTATTGCCTGCTCATTTCCATTGCCCGATCATTTCCAATAGATTTCAGCATTAAATCTATTGGAAATGATCCTAACATCTCCTCCACCTCCTGCCGCACCGGCCCTCAGTGTTTGCGACCCACCCCATGCTCAGTGTAAAAAGCACCCACTGTCCAGCGTCACAGCATGAGACTGTACCATGTGACTCGGCGCATATAGTGACATCACTACATTCGCCAGTGTTACGTGGAGCAGTCGCACGCAGTGACTCCACGCAACAAAGGCCAGGAATCACACTGGCAGACAGGTGAGCCCTGTACACTGAGCATGAGCATGGGGGAAGGAAGGGCACACATGTGTTTAAGGGAACGCCTGCCAGAGATTGCCCCGGGTCCGTACGTCGCGTTCTTCAACGTCGTTACTGCCGGGCTCCAGCTATAAGAAGTTAAAATTGGAGATGTGTCATTTTAAAAATGATCAACGTGAAAGTTCCTCCAAGACTCGTTTCCCCTGACGGCATCACTCCGCGGCCTCAGGTGTTACCGGCTCTGGACATATTGTCTCTGGATGAATGTATTAGCGCCACACCGAGCAAGCGAAGGGGAACAAAATGGTTTCTGTTAATCAGCTGCGCGCTGTGAAAATAGGCGGACTATTTATCCGAGAACGAGAGAAAATAAAGGCGGCCCGCGACAGGAAAATTGATACTTATCACAAACATGTGTCACGCGTCTCCCCCGTCCTGACAGCGCCTATTGATTTCACGTATGACCAGAAGATAAGTCGCTGACGCGCGCTTTGAAACATTTCATTCTCTCGACGGACAAATTTAAAAAAAGAAAAGAAAATAAAGAATAAAGTGGCGAGCGGAAAAAATAAAATCTTGGAATATTTTCCCTCGTTTGCCGCCTGCCAGCGCGTTGCGGGAACACAATTCGGATCCGCCTCATTAACCTTTACGTGTCTCTCCTCTAATCCCTTATTATGTATTTCTATGTAATATTACTTTAGACCTCCAGCTGTTTACAAGAACGTATGCCAAAGATATAGGACAATATGGAGGGAAATGCGGCGGTGACAAGAAAAGTGCAGGGTGTAGTGACACGTCGCATTACAAAGGAATACGTCTGACAACAGCGTTGTATTTACATGGATGCACTCTAACTAGAGACTAAAAGATGCGCAACACCGCGCACAGATCTGCAGACGACCTTATACGAAGTTCCGATTGATTTTCTGATCAGTAATGAACCAAATAGTGTTGTTTGTGAATTTTCACCAAAGTCATTTTTGCATCGAAAATGCTATTTTACATTTTGCGTAATTGTAAATCTGCAGAAAAGAGTTATTTTTACCATGAAAATTCGGTAAAAATAATTTAGAGACTCAGAGACGAACATCACAATAAATGTATACATACTAGGGCTTCCTCCAGCCCCATCTGTTCGGATCGCTCCCACGCCGCCGTCCTCCGCTGCCCGCAGCTTCGGTACCGGGTCCTGTCGCTTTGGCCAGTCAACGCAGGCGCAGTGCGCGCCCTCTCTACTGCGCAGGCGCATGTGTAAAGCAGGCACCGACAAGACGGAGGGAGTCCCTGTGCATGCGGAAAACTGGTCGTGTCTGGTGGAAGTGACGGGACCCGGTACTGGCGATTGAGAAGGCGGAGGACGGCGGTGTGGGAGCGATCCATGCTGATGGGACTGGGGGAACCAGGTATGTATAAATCTATTATGTTATTCGTCTCTGAGTCCCGACTCTGGTTCCGTTTAAGTGCAAAAAACCACAAGCTAATCTATGCAATTATTTTTTCTCGAAAGTCAAATTTTACATTATTTTTGCGAAAATAAATCATCACTGGAACCAAACTGTAGCACTGTATTATCATACATAGGTGTATGATCACCCTTACCTTTTTTCTCATGCAGCTTCCTGGCATGGGGATATTGCCAAAAGTAGAATATCGGTAATGTTACTAATATTCTACTATCACTATAAAGGGAACCTAAACTGAGAGGGATATGGATGTTTCCTTTTAAACAATACCAGTTGCCTGGCAGTCCTGCTGATCTCTTTGGCTGCAGTAGTGGCTGAATCACACACCTGAAACAAGCATGCAGCTAATCCAGTCTGACTTCAGTCAGAGCACCTTATCGCCATGCTTGTTCAGGGGCTGTGGCTAAAAGCATTAGAGACACAGGATCAGCAGGAGAGTGAGGCAACTGGTATTATTTTAAAAGGAAAAAATCCATATCCTCCTCAGTTTAGGTTCCCTTTAAAGTGAACCCGAGGTGAGAGTGATATGGAGGCTGCCATATTTATTTTCTTTCCAGTCAGTCCTGCTGATCTATTTGGCTGCAGTAGCATCTACATTACACCAGAAACAAGCATGCAGCTAATCTTGTCAGATCTGACAATAATGTCAAAAAACAGCTGATCTGCTGCATGCTTGTTCAGGGTCTATGGCTGAAAGTATTAGAGGCAGAGGATCAGCAGGACAGCCAGGCAACTGGTATTGTGTAAAATGAAATAAATATGGCAGCCTCCATATACCTCTAACTTCAGTTGTTCTTTAACTGGTCTCTCACACTGATACCCCCCCCCCCCCACACACACACACACCTATCTAATACTAACTTAGAGCCAAAGTGGGCTTCTCCTACATACAAGTCACATTCCGGATGCGTCTTACCCCTGCCACTGCCTCCGACGTTATCTTGCATTTCCAGCACTCGGCTATATTACATCCAAGCACCCACACCTATATCCACTGCCAGAATAAATCCCCTGGAGCTTGTCCGAGCTGCTGGAGCCGAATGGTGATTGGCTATACTATAGCTGAGCGCCCATTACCAATAACAGTGCCGATATCTGTAGATGGACTCTGCCTTTAGTCACCACCGCTAGATACAGTTCGGCTATTTAATACAGGAGTGGCTGGCAAATAAGAGAGTTTTTACAAACTTAATTTAAGCCATGTATATACTGCAGATGTTTTCTGTGGACCAGATCTCAAATGTTATTCCATTTTCAAAAAAAAAATAAATAAATAAATAAATACAGACCAAATAAAAGTGTGGAAAGAGATTTTATTAAACATTTCTATACATAAACTATGTCATACTCTGCTCTGTCTCAGCCAGGTCTGGTGTACACTGAATTAGGGACGTCCACACATGAGCTGTGTGCATCCATTTGGTGTACTGTACTGCATTTCTTGCAGCTGTGAGATGACCTCCATAAATTAAGGATGCTAAAATTAAAAACTGGACTCATTACATCCACAAACACTGTTGCCATGGCTACCAGGATCCATAATTCGGCATGTCTCCAAAATCATAGCTGCTTGCAGATGAAGTAAATTGCTATACAGCCTGAATGGCAGTGCAATGCGTATGTTTTATATGTTTAATGAGTGGAGAGTAGATGTATAGTTTAAAAAGGCTGATCTGCATGTCTCCTGGCATCTTCATAAGTTGGTAGAAATATATATATATATATATATATATATATATATATATATATATATATATATATATATATATATATATATATATATATGTACAGAGGGGCTGCAGCACACAACAGGAAAACAGTGACAGGGGCTCTTGGTTACGCTTTAACGCGCTTAAGCTCACCAACTGCGCCAAAGTGTCCCCAATCTGGTGAGTCCTACTCTACCATGCAAAATGCCAGTTTTTATAAGCAGTCTAGTGGGAACTAAACCAAAAACCCTAAAATGTCAACTAGATGGGAAAAAAGGAAATTAAAAACACCTCACCCTTCACCTAGCTACCAAACGAACTCTCTTAACATGTGCAAAGCACTCATTTATATACTTAACTGTGCTAGAGGTGGGCGTGGTCATGCAGGCTCACAGGGGAAAATTATAAATAAATTACCAAGGGGTGAGCAGCACAAACCAAATTTTTTATGCAATTCTATGCAAAGAAACCAAGAGCCCCTGTCACTGTTTTCCTGTTGTGTGCTGCAGCCCCTCTGTACTTATATATTTCTTGTGGAGTCTGGGGACCTCCAGCGCTGCGTGCATGCTTTGCATAGAATTGCATAAAAAATTTGGTTTGTGCTGCTCACCCCTTGGTAATTTATTTATAATTTTCCCCTGTGAGCCTGCATGACCACGCCCACCTCTAGCACAGTTAAGTATATAAATGAGTGCTTTGCACATGTTAAGAGAGATCGTTTGGTAGCTAGGTGAAGGGTGAGGTGTTTTTAATTTCCTTTTTTCCCATCTAGTTGACATTTTAGGGTTTTTGGTTTAGTTCCCGCTAGACTGCTTATAAAAACTGGCATTTTGCATGGTAGAGTAGGACTCACCAGATTGGGGACACTTTGGCGCAGTTGGTGAGCTTAAGCGCGTTAAAGCGTAACCAAGAGCCCCTGTCACTGTTTTCCTGTTGTGTGCTGCAGCCCCTCTGTACTTATATATTTCTTATGGAGTCTGGGGACCTCCAGCGCTGCGTGCATGCTTTGCATAGAATTGCATAAAAATTTTGGTTTGTGCTGCTCACCCCTTGGTAATTTATTTATAATTTTCCCCTGTGAGCCTGCATGACCACGCCCACCTCTAGCACAGTTAAGTATATAAATGAGTGCTTTGCACATGTTAAGAGAGTTCGTTTGGTAGCTAGGTGAAGGGTGAGGTGTTTTTAATTTCCTTTTTTCCCATCTAGTTGACATTTTAGGGTTTTTGGTTTAGTTCCCACTAGACTGCTTATAAAAACTGGCATTTTGCATGGTAGAGTAGGACTCACCAGATTGGGGACACTTTGGCGCAGTTGGTGAGCTTAAGCGCGTTAAAGCGTAACCAAGAGCCCCTGTCACTGTTTTCCTGTTGTGTGCTGCAGCCCCTCTGTACTTATATATTTCTTATGGAGTCTGGGGACCTCCAGCGCTGCGTGCATGCTTTGCATAGAATTGCATAAAAAATTTGGTTTGTGCTGCTCACCCCTTGGTAATTTATTTATAATTTTCCCCTGTGAGCCTGCATGACCACGCCCACCTCTAGCACAGTTAAGTATATAAATGAGTGCTTTGCACATGTTAAGAGAGTTCGTTTGGTAGCTAGGTGAAGGGTGAGGTGTTTTTAATTTCCTTTTTCCCCATCTAGTTGACATTTTAGCGTTTTTGGTTTAGTTCCCACTAGACTGCTTATAAAAACTGGCATTTTGCATGGTAGAGTAGGACTCACCAGATTGGGGACACTTTGGCGCAGTTGGTGAGCTTAAGCGTGTTAAAGCGTAACCAAGAGCCCCTGTCACTGTTTTCCTGTTGTGTGCTGCAGCCCCTCTGTACTTATATATTTCTTATGGAGTCTGGGGACCTCCAGCGCTGCGTGCATGCTTTGCATAGAATTGGATAAAAAATTTGGTTTGTGCTGCTCACCCCTTGGTAATTTATTTATAATTTTCCCCTGTGAGCCTGCATGACCACGCCCACCTCTAGCACAGTTAAGTATATAAATGAGTGCTTTGCACATGTTAAGAGAGTTCGTTTGGTAGCTAGGTGAAGGGTGAGGTGTTTTTAATTTCCTTTTTCCCCATCTAGTTGACATTTTAGCGTTTTTGGTTTAGTTCCCACTAGACTGCTTATAAAAACTGGCATTTTGCATGGTAGAGTAGGACTCACCAGATTGGGGACACTTTGGCGCAGTTGGTGAGCTTAAGCGCGTTAAAGCGTAACCAAGAGCCCCTGTCACTGTTTTCCTGTTGTGTGCTGCAGCCCCTCTGTACTTATATATTTCTTATGGAGTCTGGGGACCTCCAGCGCTGCGTGCATGCTTTGCATAGAATTGGATAAAAAATTTGGTTTGTGCTGCTCACCCCTTGGTAATTTATTTATAATTTTCCCCTGTGAGCCTGCATGACCACGCCCACCTCTAGCACAGTTAAGTATATAAATGAGTGCTTTGCACATGTTAAGAGAGTTCGTTTGGTAGCTAGGTGAAGGGTGAGGTGTTTTTAATTTCCTTTTTTCCCATCTAGTTGACATTTTAGGGTTTTTGGTTTAGTTCCCACTAGACTGCTTATAAAAACTGGCATTTTGCATGGTAGAGTAGGACTCACCAGATTGGGGACACTTTGGCGCAGTTGGTGAGCTTAAGCGCGTTAAAGCGTAACCAAGAGCCCCTGTCACTGTTTTCCTGTTGTGTGCTGCAGCCCCTCTGTACTTATATATTTCTTATG
Organism: Hyperolius riggenbachi; assembly: GCF_040937935.1. Taxonomy (NCBI): domain Eukaryota; kingdom Metazoa; phylum Chordata; class Amphibia; order Anura; family Hyperoliidae; genus Hyperolius; species Hyperolius riggenbachi. The sequence goes on along the minus strand of NC_090651.1, from coordinate 354,429,738 downwards.
GAGTCTGGGGACCTCCAGCGCTGCGTGCATGCTTTGCATAGAATTGCATAAAAAATTTGGTTTGTGCTGCTCACCCCTTGGTAATATATATATATATATATATATATATATATATATATATATATATATATATATATATATATATATATATATATATTAGGCTTGTCTGAACAGGTTTGTTGAGCTTTCTAAAGGGCAGATATGACACTCGTGGGAAGTCCTGGATGCGAGACTGAAAGTTGGTAATCAGGTTAGAGTAACAGAGGGTTTCAGGAGGAAGTGTATGGAGAAGACAGCTTGTGTAGAGCATTGTATGATACCGTTAGGCCTCAGTTCCACAGGTGGCTAAACTGCTAATTTGTTGGGCAGTTTAGCTGCTCATGGAAAAGAGACCTTAGGAGTTTGAACTGGCTCCTTTGGGAGATTGGCAGCCAATGGAGAGATTGGCAGAGAGGGGCGACATCAGAGAAAAAGAAGGAAGGGTGGATAAGGCTGGCAGCAGAGCTCAGTAGGGACTGGAGAGATGCCAGTCTGGTTAGTGGTAGGCCACAGAGTAGGGTGTTACAGTAGTCAAGACGGGATATGACTAGAGTATGTACAAGAATTTTGGTAGCCTCCTGTGGACGGAAGGGGTAAATTCTGAATTATTATTTTTTTCAGATGTAAGTAGCAGGAGGTTGTTATTGTATTAAAGTGCTCTGAAAGTCAGCATTTCTACTTTGCTCTAAAAGATTCCTCACAGCTTGAAAGCTACTATCCCAGAATTTTTTTTAGCAGAACATCACTGAAATGGTTAAACAAAGCACTTTGTCCTGCTATTCAGCTTCAAATCCGCATCCAAACTGGAGATAACAGTCTCTTTGTTTACATTCCAATGTTGTTACAGTGTGTAAACACAGTGTAGCAAGAGGAAAAGGAGCTCTCTGTGGAGATCTCTGTGCACACAGTTCAGAATAGCTCATTAGAAGATGTTAATATATAATAAAAAGCAGTTTGAATAAAATGCAATGACAGCTTTTAGGGCAAGATTAACTACACTTTGGAAACTTATAATTTGTAAACAGACAATATTACTTATACACAAAAGCATATATGATAACCGTATGAGTAATAAAAGGTAGGAAAACACATTTTTATTGAATGTTATGTCAGAGTTTCAGACCACTTTAATATGTGGTTTAAATGAGAGCTCAGCGTGCAGAGTTACCCTCAGACAGTGAACTTTAGGAGTTGAGGCTATTGGGGTGATTTCTACACTGGTGGTAACTATGGGTGGGGGAGCAGAGAATGACAGAGGAAATGTCCCAATCTACAAGCACCTTCATTTCAGTCATACACAGAACCATCACATGACTGTGGATTCACTTTCGCAGCCAATCACCAAGCAGGTGATTCTTTGCTGAATGCCCATGTTATGATCATGTCTGCAGCGTTTACTGCTGGCTGCAGTGGTATTGTAACCCAAGCAGTTCTGATGTCATTACATGCATTTTCTTGCATAGTTTGGTTTGCACTTAAACTAGTTGCTGATTCCATCTGCAGTCACTCTGAAATTAATGACAGTTTAACATGCTCTTGTGTAAACAAACATTGTCTGCTGCAGTGGAGGGGCAGTCCCTTTCCTGCAGGCTGCATATCATTGTCTGCCTTTTCCTGCTATCAGCCTGTGATTAATTACCATTCACTTGTGTGGGAATCTGCAGGTCTGCTCCCATTGGATGACCTCAGTATAAAGAACTGCTTCCTGCAATGTCTCATGGGCTACCATAGTCTCAGACTCTATCTGTTACTCTGCTCGTGCCCCACCTCGTTCCTGGTCCGTGTGGACTGCGCTGACTCCTGCGAAGGGGTCAGCGAGTCCTCCTAGTTCTGCTCTTGTTCTAGAAGTTGTTACTTGCTTGTCTTGTGTCATATATTGGTTCATCGCCAATATATACGCATACTTGCGCATTTTGTTATTTTCCTTGTATCCGTGTTACGTTGATATATCAGTGTCGCTGATATATACGTACACGAACTGTTTATATCCTGTGTTCCGTTAGTCAGCGTTCCAGCACGCTGAGCTAGTTATCCTGTTCCTGGTCCTGTTTGTGGATTGCGTTCATCTCTGCGAAGAGATAGCGAATCCTTCTGAGTCCTGTTCCCTGTATTGCTCCAGTCTTAGTCAGAGTTCCTGCTTATGTCATATATCGGTTCATTGCCGATATATACATATGTTAGTCAGACGTTACGAATAGTTTCATTGATAGCTGTAATTGTAATACGCTAGGAAAACATACTTATTGTGTATTTTATCTGTGTTACGTTCATCTATCTTGATCCTGCTATTTCCTGTCTCTCCTGTCCTGTCTTTGTGAGGCACGCCATCGCCGCAACGCATTGGCTGCCTCATTCCAGTCTGTCTGGTTTTGGACGCTTGCTGTCGCTAAGTAATCTCTAGCTAGCAAGCGTTCATTCTGTCTACCTGTCCTGATCTCCTCAGTCCTGGTTTATGCGCTCAGCGCTACTTTGCGCTGAGACGTTATTACGAAAGTGTTTGTGGCTGTTCGGATCTGCACCGGCTCTGTGCACCACAATCTCCTATTGGAGTCAGTCCTCTCCTCCACTAAACTGGGGATATCCTGATCCCTTGTGCTGGTGTGTGTACCTCCTTCACGTCAGCTTATGTGTTGTATGCTGACTGTGGAGATTACACCTCCAAGCTTAACAGCCCATCAGCAGCTTGCCTGAAATTGGGCCAATCAAAATCAACAGAAAGTTAATGATGTAAATAAATACCCCCAAGAAGTTACCTGGCACAGCTTGCTTCTTCATCTACAGAACAAAAGCCGGTAAAGATGTGTAATCCGTTTTCCAGAACGCTTACAAGACACGGACCTGACCTGGAGGGAACTATATTGTTTCTCTTCCTCAACAAAAGTCTTACTTTCTTCTAGAAGGAACTTCATGTCTGAGTGGCCGTGACTCCGCACAGATCCTGTCAGGACGAGGAACCTCTGCCAAAATCCTAATGAGCAAACTGATTATTAATTGAATGACGCTTTGGCAGGTGCTATGCGCTCTCCCCAAGCCGTACATACGATCTGCAAACCATATGGCGTTTATGCTCAGAGATCACCATCTTATGCCGGGAAACCGCTCAGCGGAAAGCCACAAGCACTAATTGCCTGCATGCCATACCCTACCGCCAGGATAAAGGGCACCTGTCAGACATGATATGCATGTGCCACTGTCATCACCCAGACCAGAGTCCCAGTACCCAGACGCCATGTTGTTAGCCTAGAGCATATTGATTCGTGAATACGGACATTTTCACTTTGCCTTAATTTTCACACACATTTACATTTTTTTCACAAATTACTGTTGGTGAAGAAATACGGACACAAGAAAACATATAAAAACAAGGAACACCAAGAGCCCCAATAGTGTAATATGTACTGGTAAATGGTTACTACATAGAGTAAATATGAATACTCACAAACCAGGGGTACCATTAGGCAACCACTGTAAAAGCAGGTGGGGAGATTTTCCTGACCCCATTCAGGAATAAGAAGTCGCTCTCTGTAGATGAGAAAAAGGGGGTTCAACCCTCCACCCAGGGTGGACTCAATATTATGCAGGAGAACAGAGGCGCCAAAAGGATAAAAGGAAGCTAAATGAGCTTAAAAACCAAATTCTTGGTAAATAGAGGAGGTAGTGGTGGACTTACCTCCTCCAAGTAGACACACAACGACTGTAGCAAAGACAGTCAACATACTATATTTATGAACTCCAAATATGTAACGTGTTTCGCAGGTTCGTTCTGCCGCGGGGATGCTGCGTTTCAGCTATGGCCTTATTGCTGAACAGGACTGCCTAGTAAAAAGAGGTCTTTTTTTTTAGGCTTCAGACTCTCTTTAAGTCAGGCAAAAAAGTAGATTTCAAAGGGAAAATAACTTGGATGAATATTTGAGCTAATACCTATTCTAGAATACCAATTACTAGGCTTGTCTGGGGAAAGTGATCAATTGAGCTAAATAACAAGGAGAGAAAGGAGTAATGGGTGTTGCTGGGACAGGTTGAGAAGATGCTTCCGTACTGGACAGAAATGTCGTGCAGGTCCTGAACTTACATTCTTGCACTACAGTGATCAATTGGACATTGAACAGATATACAATCACATGTCTGAATGGTTCCTATGTTTAACAGACCAGTTCTCTGAATGGACCAAAGGACATGTCTTGGAGGACGGAGAATACCATTGATCACAGTGGAAAAACAGGAGAGGAGAGAGTGATTGAGAAGTAGACTAAACGGGATGTAATTGTGACGTGTGAATGTTTATTTTCCAGGACCGGATTTACTATAAGGTACGGTAGGCATGTGCCTACAGGTGCCTGATAATGGAGGGGCGGCTCACTCCCCTCCCTTAGCTCCTCCCTCCTTCCCTATGCTGTGTCCTGAGTGGAGGGTAAATGAGAGTTTAGTCACCTGGCTCTCGGGATTCCACTGACAAGATCCCCCTTCTTCTTAATACTGAGGGCACCTAATACTAAGGGACACCTGTAGCTACTGTACCTATGATGGGCAAGGGAAGTAAGGGAGAAGTGACAGCTGGGCCAGCCAGCACACTTGTGGTGCGGTTCAGTGGGGAATTGTGGGTTCCTGGAGGGCGGAGTCTAGGGTACCAGGACATCTGTGCCTATAGGCTCCTGTAATGTAAATCCGGCCTGTTTTTTTACTTTTAATTTTCAGTTCAAGTACACTTTAAGCCTCATTACAGTCAGAATAACCATCATCACATAAAAGTCTAAGAGGTCAGATAAATATTTCTTATTCTGTCCAGGCTTTAGGAGGGAAATTAACCTCCATTTTCGATGGCTCTTCTCCGGCGGCGGCGCAGTCAAGGAGAGCAGCTGTACTGCTTGTTCTAGGCATTTTTTTTTAAATTAATGATGATAATTTCACACTCCAAGATCAAAGGGGTTATTCAAACAGAAAAGGAAAACTAATTAAAAGACAAATATATAACATCTAAGATACGACTCCCCCCCCCCCCCCCCCCCACTTCCTTTAAAGAGATGTTTCTGTAATATCGGCCAAACGCTCAGCAAAGTGACACATATACTGTATAAATTAGGCCATGCCCTGTAGCCGTCTTTAATCTTTCAGATTCATGAATATTTTGCCGGAAAACAGACTGAAGGGGGCAGCGGATTTAAAGGCTCCGTCTTGCCAGCCGTGATGTGCCGTTATAGGTGAGGCCTTGGGGGCCGACTCACCAGCTCATGAGTATTCCAGAGGTGAGAACCCCCCTAAGGGCTGTGTCATACTACAGGCGATTTTGCTGCGTTTTCCAATCACATACACAAGGACATCAGCACAATAATGAAAATCACAAGCGCCCTTTCATACTAGTGAGATGTGATTGCAAAAGTCCTGCATGCTGCATTTTGTTCTGTGTTTGCGTTTTGGGGTTTGGAAGAGCCCTGACATAGTTCCTGACTCTGCAATCACCTTTTCTGAAACAACCTCTTATGTAATTGAGTAGAAGCAGTAGAGTGTTGTACCGTGTTAGCCATGAGTAAAAGCAAGGAGTTTTCAATCAGGATGATACCATTTATTGGCTAACTTAGGGATGGATAAACAGTGAGCTTTCGGCTTATAATAAGCCTTTGTCGGACTGGTTCCTGACAAACACTGAAAAACACAGCTTATATACACTGACATACACTCTGTATACATTCTGTATGTCAGTGTATATAAGCTGTGTTTTTCAGTGTTTGTCAGGAACCAGTCCGACGAAGGCTTATTATAAGCCGAAAGCTCACTGTTTATCCATCCCTAAGTTAGCCAATAAATGGTATCATCCTGATTCAAAACTCCTTATGTAATTGAGTAAAGAGAATAAATAAAGCAAATCTGAAGTAAAAATAAACGTAAGAGATCAGGCCCTGATTACATCACAGCAGCTTATAGGCACAGAGGTCTTGGCACATTACACTCCGCCCTCCATAAAACTACAACTCCTCGCTAAACTGCAAGTGTGCTGGCAGTCCCAGCTGTCACCTCTCCATTACTTCCCTTGCCCATTATAGGCAGCTACAGGTGCCCCCAAGTATTAGGTAGCTAGAGATGCACTTGACTAAAGGGAAATCTGGTCAGTGGAATGCTGAGAGAGGAGTAACCTCTCATTTACACTCTACTCGGGACTCTGCACAGAGAAGGAGGGAGGGAGGCGCTCAAAGAGCAGCTTTCGGTCATCAGGCGCCTGTAGGCAAGTGCCTACAGTGCCTTATGGTAAATCCGGCTCTGTATGAGTTGTATGCGTAGCACAGCTAAGAAACAGAACATTGGTTGCAAAGAAAAGAGTCTCCTATTTAGGGATGCTCATTCGGATTTTGCGGAATTGAAATTTCCGCATTTCCGATCGGAATTCAGAAAATGGAAATCCTTGGAAATGCAATTTACCAGAACTCTGTAATTGAAGCCCAGTCACAGAACTGTCTTCTCTAAACTGGCCCATTTAGAGAATGCAGAATTTTTCTGCAAAAATCGGATCACGGAGGTCATTTTCAACCAATCACAAGACTTTCTGTTTTTCCAACCAAAGTTTTTCCAATTTCTTTTCAGTCTTAGACTGAAAAAAATGCACAGTTCCATTTTAGAGAACCCCGCATGCGAAGGACTCTTACGCTGGCCATCGTGATGACATGCAGCGTGCACGGTGGGTGCGCACGGGCGACTTCAGCTGAAGTCGACGGATTGCCAAAGCCAAGACCAGGACCACGGAAGGGACCAGGAGGACGCCGGGGTACCTCGCAGGCTATGGGGGGCCGTAGGAAGTTCTAGGTAAGTCCAAATTCCGTTTTGAATCCCTTTGCAGGCAGCAATTACTATATAGGGAGAGTTGCCTTGGCAGAGCTCCTGCAGTCTAGTCACAGATGCTGATATGAACTAATTAGACAATTTGGCTAAACAAACACAGAACACAGAACAGTGAATTTCTTCAGCCACTACATGTGGAATGAAGACTTTTCACTGTGTGCTGTGCAAGAGTTTGAGTCTGCCTTAACATAAGTTCTAACATAACTAGGAATCCCTGTTTTTCTGCAGAGCTATTAATGAGTGTTTCAGCCTCCTGTAGTGTTCAGCAATGCAACAGTAAAACGCTGGCTGGGATTCCATTCCCGTCTATGAAAGTCATCCGATAAAATGCTAAGCGCGTTGGGGGAGATGCAGGAATGAGTGGAGATTAAACAGGTTGTCTAGGTAGGCTTAATGTATAGATAATATAGCACCGCGGGCCTCTCCTGCTTAATTCCGCGGCCTGTGATAGGGTGTAAGAAAGCCACTTAAACGCACATTAAACTAATCTCTTTAATTTCATTCATAAGATGAGATATGGCGAGAAGATCCATTTTCTCCGAGCAATAGGAATTGCTTCGCCGAGCATGGCGGACAGGAGCGCCGCATAGCGTCTTGTCTATTGAGGGCTGGCGGACAGGAGCGTCGCGCAGTGTCACGTCTTTAGAGGGCTCCATGTATGTGCGACTCACCCTAACTACCAAGGGGTGGCGAGGCGATTGGCGGTCACAATGTGGCGACAGCTGTAGAGACGTTCCCAGAGAAAACATTGGAAGCCTTGTTGGAGAATAGGCATTCCTCGCCATATGTGATAATCCTCTCCAGGGAAAGACAATGCCATCCGCCACGAGTTCCCTTTTTTCGTAGCTGTGCTGCGGCGGAGTTTGGTCATGTAAGGACACGATCTGTGAACTGGAAGCTGAGGCGTGCGGAGCTCAGGACAATGCAGCAATAGATGCCAGGAAAGGGGACGTTTTCTCAACAGGCAAATAGATTAAGGCCTGATTGTCACGTACGGTTTTATAAAAAGATAACTGAAGTAAGAGGGATATGGAGGCTGCCATGATTTCCTTTTAAGTAATACCAGTTGCCTGGCAATCCTGTTGGTTTTTTTGGCTTCAGTAGTGTCGGAGTCACACACCTGAAACAAGCATGCGATAATCCTGTCACACTTCAGTCAGAAAAACCTGATCTGCTGCATGCTCAGGGTCTATGGCTAAAAGCAGTAGAGGCAGACGATCAGCAGGACCGCCAGGCAATGTGCATTTTTTAAAAGGAAATACATATGTCAGCCTTTATATGTCTGTCATGTTGGGTTTCATTTAAAGATGAACTGTAGTGAAAATAATACAATGAATAAAGTGGCTTATGTTTTGCAATATTCATTTATAGATGACATTATTTCCCACAATGCAACGAGGTTCACAGACAGCAAACTGTCAGGACCATGGTCATGACATCACACTGTGGGAGGGGTTTCAGCACCATATCAGCCATACAGACTCCCCTGATCTTATTTGAGAAAAGGTGAAGATTCATGGGAAAATTGGTATCAGCTGCTGACTGGGATGAAGTTCAATCCTTGTGTAAAGTTCCTTTTTAAAGCCTATCGGAAACGTTCCGTCAAAGCCATTTACAATGCTTGCTCCTGTTACCTGGCATTTCCACGACAACCCCAGATTACCATAATCGATTATTATAACTGTGGGATATCTCGCGGGAATCTGCAGGTGTATCAGCGCCGTGAGACGGAAGTTTGGTCTGCAAGGTGCACTGCGCATCGCCGATGACTTATTATGACTTCCATTCGGCGCACGCAGCTCAGCAGTTCATAAATATCAAATGTTTGTTCCTTGCTTTTTGCCTCTGCGTAGCCGGAGACGCCGCGGCGTCCGCTCTCGGAAGCGCCTATTTGTCATTCGCAGATTATTTTATCTGATTATGCATCCAAACCGAGTCCCGGAGTCTTTAGCTTTCCCCGCTGCTATCTTCGGTCGTCTCATTTTTTTATCGCCCTCTGCGCACTTCTATCGCTTTCATCTGCAGCTCCCGCTATCGGCCTGCCAAGCGCGCAGTACAACTATTGTGCTGTTTAAATGTAATTTATCCAACTTTGCTACCGCGGAACAAACAGAAGGGGAATCGCCGCCAGGCAATGGCCTTCTAAGCTAACGACTCTCCGAGGTGAGGCCAAACTCGCCCGAATAGACTGACAGTTGCCATCCCAGTTCATCTAGTTAAAGTGGCGACACATCTGCCTGCTGTCGCCACTCCGAGGCTGTACGGAATCCAGCGTAATCGGATGAAACCTCTTCTACGCGGGGCTTTTGTTAGGTGCAGATGGTAAATATGCCTGTAGTGATTTCACAGAATCGCAGCTCAAACGTTCGCTAAGTGTGCGAAATACACCTTACTTTAAAATGAAATAAAACCAGCGTGCTTAGGTACACATTCCAAACGACTGTATATAACAGTAAAAGGTCTTCGTGGAATGTAGAATATCTGTTCTTCTGCAGAAGTTCAGCTAATTTTGCGGTGGTGTGAAATGCCAACTTTTGGTTGTCGCCGTGGTCGCTGGGTGGGGGATGGGGGAACGCCAGTGAAAATACAGACATGTAGAACATGGCAGAGATGGGTTTAAGTATAGGAAAGTTCAGTATTGCTTCAAGTGAACCTCCAGACTAAAAATCTACTCAGCGGCACTGAAAAGGCCTGGTGTTTTTTATTAACATTTTCACAGCATCAGCAACTTTGTTTTTCTTACCCAAGCCTCATTTTTAGCTGCACAGAAGAAAACTGCCCGGGCATTTTTCCCCTGATGCTGTGCAAAGCATGATGGGATTTCTGATGGTGTTGCTCTTGTTCTGCTGTATTGGTGATAATTTTGTTTTGTTTTAATTTTGAATTTAAGATTTAAAGCCTAGCGTGTGCAGCTGGGAGGGGTTATCAGGACACAGGACAGTTGGAACTGTGTCTCATGCTCCCTGTCACCTCCTTTCAACCAAAAAGATGGCTGCCCCCATGACAAAGATGGCAGCCCCCATGAAATTACAAACATTTACCTGTTCTTTTAAAACAGGCTGGGTAAGAGATTATATTACCTATCTATTTTAATTAACATAACTAATGTCACTTAGTGACAGTATGTTTGTTTAGGCTGAAGTTCCCCTTTCAGGACCCTTTTACAGTTGCTTTGCAAGTGTGAGTTGTGTTACCCTGTTTTGCCTCAGGGTAATGCAATGGCAATGCAAGGCAATGGGGCCTAGCACAAAGTCAACAGCACGATACCATCGGACATCTGCGGTGACACAGCGAAAGTCATGTAAGTCAATAAGTGGCACAGGGATTTGGCGGTAGTGGAGTGCATGACGCATGCGCGTAAAGCCCAAAATACGATGGGGAATCCCGGGAATCCCAGTGACGTACTTGCTGTCCAGCAGGGGGTACGTCATGAGGCGAGAGACGGTGAGCTGGCGTGCAGGGGTTCGGCGATGTGTATATGACTCTGTTGGCGCACTCTGCCACAGGGACAGAGAATCGCATCACCATCGCAATGGCCAAGTGTAAAAACCAGCCTTAAAGTGTACCAGAGCTGGATGAAATAAAACTTTTTATACATACCTGGGGCTTCCTCCAGCCCCATACCCACGGATCGCTTCCACGCCGCCGTCCTTAGTCTTCCCGCAGCTCCGATATAGGGTCCCCGCACTTCTGTCAGTCAGAGCCAGTGTGACGTAAGTAAAGTGTGCTGATTGCGTATCTCTTCAGCAGCCGTTTTTTCTACTTTTTATATCCCATACAGTTATCATATTTGCTTTTGTGCATAAGTATTATTATTCATTTAGAAATTACAAGTTCCCAAAGTACATTTATTTTGCTCTGAGAGCTGACATTGCATTTTATTCATAACTGACGTATTCACATTGTATTGTGCCCAGAAATGCTTTCTGAGTATCTGTCTGTGTTCTGGAGTGTCTGAATTGCCAGAGAATGTTTACATTCCTCACTTGATACAATTAAGTAAACACAAGATCATGTTATCTCCAATTAGGATGAGTCCAGCTTTCCCTGCATGGAGCTTGTAAGTCATGTGTTTAACTAGTTGAATGCTGTTATAGTAAAAAAAAAAATGGTAGTAGTATATAATATGGTGTAAATAATCTTTCAGAGTAAAGAAGAAATGCTAGATTTCATACCACTTTAAAGAGGAACTGTAACGCCAAAACGGCCCCTGGGGGGTACTCACCTCGGGTGGGGGAAGCCTCAGGATCCTAATGAGGCTTCCCACGCCGTCCTGCGTCCCTCGGGGGTCTCGCTGTAGCCCTCCGTGCAGTCCGGGCAGCGGTGACGTCATTATTTACCTTCCTGGCTCCTGCGCAGGCGCTCTGATGCCTCTCGGCGCCGAAGTAGGCGGAAATACCCGATCGCCGTCGGGTCTGCTCTACTGCGCAGGCGCAAGTTTCCGGCGCCTGCGCAGTAGAGCGGACCCGACGGAGATCAGGTATTTCCGTCTATTTCCGTGCCGAAAGTCGCCACAGCGCCCCCGCTGGAGCCAGCAAAGGTAAATATTGAACTGACAGTCGGCACAGTCGCCGGCTGTTCGGAGGGCTGCGGCGAGACCCCCGTGGGACAGAGGACGGCGTGGGAAGCTTCATTAGGATCCGGAGGCTTCCCCCACCCGAGGTGAGTACCCCCCAGGGGAGGTTTTTGTTGTTACAGAGTCTCTTTAAAGTGACCCTTAACAGTAGCTAGAATAAAAGATGTCACTTACCTTGGGCCTCCTCCAGCCTACCGTAGGCCGCAAGGTCCGCTGGCGTCCTCTTGGCTCCTGTCCCTCTGGCTGCTTCCAGGCCGGCTGTCGGCGACTCTTCCTGGATCTTCACGCTTGTTGTCATCACGCCGGCCGCCACGCATCATCACAGCCGGCGTGACAGGTCTGCACATACACGGTTTTCTAACTCTAAACCGCGCATGTGCAGGCTTGTCACGCCGGCCGCGTGATGACACGTAGCGGCCCGGCGTGATGACGGCGAGCGTGAAGATCCAGGAAGAGTTGCCCGACACCTGACCCGGGTGTCGCCAGTAACGGGAGCCGCCAGAGGGGCATGAACAGGAGCCAGGAGGACGCCAGGGGACCTCGCAGCCTACGGTGGGCTGGAGGAGGCCCAAGGTAAGTGAATTTTTTTATTCTTGTTACTGCTCGGGGTCCCATAACGACCAGCCAACGCCGTAGTGGTGTTTCCGTTCCATGTCAGTTCACGGAGGGAGCCTGCGAGCCTCCGATCGTGGCTCGTAAGAGAAATGTAAACACCCAGGGAAGAAATCCCCGGTGTTTACGTCGCACGGCGCTGCTATCACAGCAGCGTCGTAAAGGAGATTGGCGATCCCTGGCCTCTGGTTCGCCGGCATCCTATAGGCTGAAGCCTATCAGAGGCAGTACAGGACGGATCGCCGTTCTGTGCCGCCCACAGCGAGAAGGGAAGGAGAGGGAGGGCAGAATAGCGTTGCGGAGGGGGGCTTTGAGGAGCCCCCCCGCTAAAAACAAACAGGCGGCGATCAGACCACCCCCAGCAGGACATCCCCCTAGTGGGGAAAAAAGGGGGGAAGTCTGATCGCCCTGTCTGCCACCCGATCTGTGCTGCGGACTGAAGAGCCCACGCAGCACAGATCATTCAAAATGCATGCGGTCTTTATGTGGTTAAAATAGAGTGTAGTTTATAAACTGTAAATATGACAAAATGATGCAATGTTATAACAAAAAAAGCTATATAACTGAAAATAAAAAATATGAGACTCTTCTCTTTGCTACTAATGTTCTATGGATTATCCATACTACACATACAATTCATTGGGCTTGATTCACAAAAGCGTGCTAAAGCATAGCACAGACAATCAAAGAAAGAATCGCACACCACCGTGGAGGTGCTGGACCAATGTAAAACTGCAAAAAAAATCCGGTAGGTCCGCACACTCGGATGAACCAACGTCCAGGTTTATTCAAACAATGTGATACAAGTCCACTCCATATACCGACGACTCGTTTCGGGGCCCCGTGGGGTCCTATTTGTCAAGGTAAAGCAGTACAGAATGGTAACATTTTTTTTTGTCTAAAGCATAGTACGACCATGCTTTAGTGTCACTTGAACACAAATTGTAAGCATAATTGCATTGAATGCATCACTTTTTGCTGATTCTGATTGGGGTAATAACAAGCTCCTACAATTTGCATGCACAGTGAGATGACTTACATCCCACTAACCGTCTCCAGCCGCAGAGCAGTGAGCAGCAGTGAAGAAAGAGACATAAAACTCGACATGAAGCCTTGTGGAGACGAGAGGTGATTTTTCTACAGGCCAAGGACTTTGTTCTAAGACTTAAACGGATAAAATCCCGCCTTTGTCATGCAAATGATAATCTGCGGCGCGGCGATGGAGCCCGTTTAATGTGTGTACGCGGGCCGGGCGGCAGAAATCGGGAGCGTGCCCTGCGACGGACTCTAATCGTGGTACAAGCGACCTCAATTATGGCGCAGATCGGAGGTGTTAGTTACAGGCTTGTTCCACATGACCTGGATTCACCTCACAGTCTATTCTCCATCCTCACCACCGGGGTGTGTGTGACAAGCAGATTAGGACTCCGAGCAGGAGAGGGACACAGCCTTACAGTGACATGTCTGCAAGACGGAGGGAGACCTGAAAGAGGCCCTGTGGTGACGTATAGTAGAACAAAGTAAATTATTCAGGATACCCACTTTTAGAGTGCGTTTTTAGAGCGTTTTTGTGCCCCTTTTTTTGTGTTTTTTGTGCGTTTTAATACATTTACAATACAATACAATAACATTTCTATAGCGCTTTTCTCCCATAGGACTCAAAGCACTTAGGCTCTCTCAGATTCAGTAATTGGTAGTAGGATGAAGTATTCACACAACAAAAGTTATATTTCTGCAAATGCCAAACTGAACAGGTGGGTTTTCAGTCTGGATTTAAACACGTCCAAGGATGGAGCTGTCCTGATCTGCTGAGGTAAGGAGTTCCAAAACGTAGGGGCAGCATGACAGAAGGCTCTGGGACCAAAAGTTTCCAAGTGGACTCTGGGTATGACTAGATTATTAGAACCTGTGGATCTGAGATTACAGGGATTGCTACGTAGCTGCAGCATATCTTTCATGTATCCAGGGCCCAGATTATTCAGGGATTTAGGGCCCAGATTATTCAGGGATTTAAATGTCAGTAGGCCGATCTTGAATAGGACCCTCCATTCTATAGGTAGCCAGTGAAGGGAGTGCAGGACTGGCGTTATGTGGCAGTGACGGGGTTGGTTGGTTAGCAGTCTGGCAGCAGTACTCTGTATCAGCTGTAGGCGGTGCAAGACCTTTTTTGGAAGGCCAGTGTAGAGAGCATTACAGTACTCCTGTCGGGAGGTAATGAAGGCATGAACTAAGGTTGCGGTTCGCATACACAAAACTCACTAGGAAGTCAACAGGAAGCGGAAATACATCATAACACGTTTTGTTTTGTTTTTTAAACGCACTAAAACGCGATACCTCTGCGTCACCATTGACTTTCATTATCAACGTTTTTGGTGCGTTTTAAAAAAAAAATGCAACAAAACCTGCGTTTTTAAAAAAAAAACGCATATTACAAAACGCATACACATGCAGGTTTTTATGCGGCCCATTGACTAACATCATATGCATTAACGCTGCGTTTTATGCAACGCTAGCATTCCCTGCCTTATCCTAGTGATGCTTAGCCTAGGCTGTTTAGCTATGCGCAATTATCCTCCCAGAGCATTCTGGGAGACCAGGCATTATTTTCATTGGATACAGATTTCTCAGAAGCAATTACTCCGCAGTGATGCACCTGACAGGACCAAAAATGTTGCCGCCTCTGATAAACTAATCCAGTATACAGCCTTCTCACAGTCCAGTTGGGATCTTTCCTTTATTCCTTTCTAAAGAGCCCTGGGCCCATATGCAATCAACTTTTTCTCTATGGGGAGGATTGTTACTGCATATGACGTCATGTGCGATCCTCCCCATAGAGAAGACCGGAGCTGTGCGGGGAGGCTGCGGCGATCGCTGGATAGAGGCTGGGTAATGTATATAGCGGCTGGATCAGGGGCGATCGGGGGGAGTGGCCACCAATACTAGCTAGCCTAGTGCTAGCTAAAATGTTTGGCAAACATTAAAGAGAAACCGTAACCAAGAATTGAACCTCATCCCAATCAGTAGCCAATACCCCTTTTTCCTTTTCACAAGCGGATGATCATGGGGCTCTGTATGGCTGATATTGTGGTGAAACCCCTCCCATAGTGTGATGTCAGGACCATGGTTTTGACATCACACTGTGAGAGCCTTGTTGCATTGTGGGAAATAACAGCTGTTTACAGCTGTGTCCTACTGCCAAAAAAGCAAGCAGCATCTCCTTCCACTGGCATCACCTGCCAGCAGTAAAAATGTCACTGTGTGATAAATGTCAGAATGTATATCAGGGAGAGGAAAGATTGCAAACACTGACTAAATGAAGCACTTTTTTATTACATTATTTTCACTGGAGTTCCTCTTTAAATCTAATAGATTTCTCCTGGGGGACTCCTGAGGCTTCCAGTACCTTTTGAGCGGCGTAACGCTCAGGAGGTTAAAACAACTTTCCAGGATTTTTCAACTGAAAAAGTACCGAAAAGTAGGTTGAAAAGTACCGACAACATTATTTTGAGTATTTTCTTGCTTTCCGGTGGTTTAAAAGGCATTTTCTTGACACATTTAAAAATATCACCTGGGAAAAAACTCAGAAGAAAAAGTTAATTGCATATGGGCCTCTGCATACACACCACACACACACCACACCCACACACTACACACACACACACACCATATCCACCCACACACACACACACACACACACACACACACACACACACCACACACACACACCACGCACACACACACCACACACACACACACACACACACACACACACACACACACACACACACACACACACACACACACACACACACACACACACACACACACACACACACACACACACACACACACACACACGCTGCATACATGCACACACACACACACGCACCTTTCCCCTTATTTTTATTCAGGTCTGTAAATAATGTGTGTGCAGAACTGTTCACCTGGCAACGCTCCTCACTAAAGACGGTCTGTGACATGCTAATAATGGAACTGGAATTGAGCCAATCAGATACTCTTCCCTGCCAATTTGGACCGGCCCATTTCTTTCAAGGCTGTATACAGTTTGCACACAAGCGGGAAACGTTAATCTTGGTTAGTCAGCATCACCAGCCAAGATAGACAAAGCAAAGGACACAAGGAGCTAGTTTAACTGATTCCGCATTGGCAGGCTCTGGGGACCTTCAAGGTCCACTACAGCGGAAAAAGTAAGCAGTTAAAATCTGACAGAATTGACAGGTTTTGGACGAGTCCATCTCCTCATGGGAAATACGCATGGCTTTCTTTGTTTTCAAAAGCATTTCCTGAACAGCAGTTGCCAAGTTGCAAAGGCAAAGGCAGGGACCTCCTCCTAATGTTTCTTATTCTGTTGACATTCATGATATGAACATGTACCAGTACTGGTGATGTCTCAAACCACACATGAGCTATGTGTGTATTTGTGTTGCTGGATCTCCTGATTGTACAAAGTTTTGAACATCTCGTGTACTTATGTCCCCCAGTATCCCAAACATTCGCAATATCCTAATGTCCCCTCTCCCTGAGCGTTTTGCAGATAACGCTGAGTTGTAGCTGCAGTGTTGGTAGCAAAGAATGAATCTCTCACCAGCAAAGGGAGGAGGTAGGCGGAGTCACTCTGTTCTCACAGGGAAAGACAAGCTAGTGCCCCTCTCAGCTCCACCCTGCTTGCTTCATGTGGGGGATGATGGGATAGGAGGAGGAGTTTGCACGGTTCACAGACTGCTGATCAGATTAACCAAACTGACATGGTGCAGACAGGCAGTCCTGCAGATCCAGCAAGTGAGAAAATAAAAACTGAATAATGCAAGCATGATTATGATCATGATATTCATAAGAAGACTACTGCTATTAAAGACATTTGTCGCTAAGCTAGTAAGTGATCCCTACCAAATTATCCGTAACCTGTTTTAGTTAAGGGTTAAACGGTTTATGCCGTGCCTTCTGATAACATTGTATAAATGCATTTATGGCCACGTAAAAACACCAGAGAACGTCACATCAGCTATATGCGAACGCAAAGCAGCTGTCTGGGGACGCGTTGAGATTTATCACCGAGGCATCCGGCCAGATCCGAAGATTTCCAGTTTGGGACGCTTCCAAAGCTTTTACAAAGGCAAGGAAACAAATTAGTTAATGAGTAATAGGTGCGGAATCCATGATTTCACTGCCCGGCTGTAGACGCCCAATTCATCACCCAGGCAGAGTTCTGCTTTAATAAGAGTAAAATGTCCAAGTTGATGATTGGCTGGAGGAGCTGCAGACGTCAGAATGGGGCGATTGGCTCTGGAACTCCCTCCAAGATCTGGGAAGCATCTGTGAAGATGCACCATACACAATTCAATGTTTTCTTTTTTTTTCCAACCAGAAAAACCTGATCAATATTCCGGTGTGATCAATTTAATTTTAAAAAACGGAACCAATATGCCATACACTGATGATCTATTTTTTTTCAAAACATTCAGTTTTTTTGTATTTATCAATCTGATTTTTCCAACTCATCCAATTTTTCCTCGATTTAAAAAAACATGATTTCTGATTCTCTATACAATCATTAAAAAAATGGGAACATTGATTTGGTTGAATCATGTATGGCAACCTTTATAGCGATCGTAATGCCAGAACTGAAAAGCTGGATAATACTGTGGTGTGTAGACCTTTTTTGTCCAAAGCGGGTAATTTTGGGTCAGATAAAATAGTAGTTACCGGGCCGCCCGCTATACAGACTGCGGCTACAAATTGTGGGCGTGGCAGCTAATCGCGACTGTTAACATAGAAGACTATGGTGGTGCCTAAAGTGCCACAATGCCTCTGGGGTTAGGCAACACGTGGGGGGCTCGGTTAGGGTTAGGCATAGGTTGAGGGGATTGTAAATGTCAGCTTCAGTTGTGGCGATTGGCTAAGGTTAGATATTGTGGTGGGGGGTTGGTTGGTTAGGGATCAGTAGAGGGTGGGTTCATGTGAAAATGGGGTCCAGTTAGGCGATAGTAGCATTGGAGGTCTACTACCTCATCTGGTAACCCCTGTGTGTCCATCCCACTACCCTCTAGGTTCAAAGATGGATTTATATTTTTTCCTCCCCTGGGCCAACTGTCTTGCAGCTCCCCTTCCATGTGCAGCAGCCCCCTCCCATTCCATGTGCAGCCCCCTCTTCCATGTTTTGTCTTCATGTACAGCAGCGACCTTCAGTTATATACAGATGCCTTCGAGCTTCAGCTTCTTATTTCCACGTATGGCTCCTTACATGCAACCTCTGTATTCCATTTGAAGCCTCTTCTTCAATATGCACCAGTCCTCTTCCACGTCCAGCCGCCCCTTGGCCAGCTGTCACCCAAGGTCCGGGCCTTGGAGGCCTTCACAGAAATCCGGCCCTGTCTAGATTGTAATCTTGGAAGGGCAGGGGCCTCCTCTCCTCTGTTCACAGAGGCGCTATATGTGCTACCTGAGAGCTACTGTTTTGTCCCCTGTTTTATTGCCTGATGAAGCAGGCTTGGTCCTGCGAAACGCGTTGCATCTATTGGGGTACTAATAAAGTGTTTATTTATGTCAGACAAATAGTCTAGTCTGCTTTCGGAGGTAAGTCCACCACTGCCTCCCCAGCATATTTTAAAACTTTTAATTATTGTTTTTATTCTGCTGGTGCCTCTGTTCATCAAAGTCATTTTAGTGTCCACCCTTGGTGGAAGGGGGACCCACCCCTACCTTTCTTCTATCTACGGAGAGCGACTTCTTAACCCTGAGTGAGGACAGGTCTAATCTCCTCACCTGCATTCACAGTGGTTGCCTCAGCGGTAACCCTTGTTTGTGAGTATAATCTTCTCACATTACATTATTCACTATTGTCCTGAGCATACTACACCATATTGGGCTCTCGGTGTCTTTTTCTTATCTCCCTAGATAAGAGAAGTGGTTTTTGGAGATGTGTGTGGCCTCCAAAAGATGATAATGAACAGCAGGTCCCATCACATCCTGTTTTAGTTATGTTTGTCCCAACATGCCCTCTACACATTACACTGTAATGGTAACAAGAACAAACACATATAACATAAGGGGGACTTAATCTAGCAGATGCCCCAAGATGCTGGCGTGTCAGTGTTTATGGGCAGAGGTGTTTTCTGAAGGTCTTTCATTGTGGAAACTCCACCTCTCCTGGTGCTTTCGGGAAGGTGAGCTTGGTGCAGGAGGCCCCAAAAGCCTGGTGCACACTGAAGTGATACAGATTATACCAGCGAACCACCACTCGGCAACTGGAAGCTGGGCCATTTAGGCCTTTTATGGAAGCTGGTTATAGGGGTGTCCTGCTTGTGCTTCGCTCATTAGTGGAGGTTCTACAGCATCAACAAACCCTTCCTCATAGCATGGCCCTGATCACGTGATCATAACAGAGCAAGCAGACGCACTCACATGATGTCACCTGATCAAGCTGATGACATGCTTGTCTAGGATTTCTCCCTAAGGAGAATTTCTGAGGAATAAACTCATGATCCTCTCTACTGTCGCTCTTTAATATGCCCACGACTCATTACCTCATGCCAAAGTATACAGAACAAAGTCTATTCCATTTAATATAATGTCTACTTTCCAACCAAAGGCTTTAATTTCTTCCCTTCTAACACCTGTTTCATCCGAGAGATTTCCCGCCGTTAAATAAAGGCGAGGATTCTAATAACTCCAATTATAGCCAGTTCAGGAGATAATGTCCCTACGGGATACAGGTGGCCCCAGTGAGGAGGACAATAGGGTCACCGTGGATTTTTTCTGCCCGTCTCCGCCTGGCTCTCTCCAGCCCGATGGTTGAAGAAAGACAATAAAGGAAGCCGTTTCTCGCTCTCACAGCAAGGAGCTACGCTCTGCCGTTTTCTCCCTCTCTAATCAGCAAGAATAATGGACCCAGTGGCTGGAGTTCACATTCGCTTTGTGAACCAGCCAATTCTTCCATTTCATTTTCCTCCAGAGGAAAAGCGCAGGATTTGATTTGCCATTTTCCAGGCTTGCTCACTTTTTTTGGCAAGATAAATGAAGCCCCTTCTTAACCGAAAAGAAAATCTGAGGTTTTTGAAGAAAAACGAAACAACAAAACCGCCGTGAGTTGGAGGGAAGCAGCACAAATGACTAGGTGGCCTTTTCTAACAAAAAAGTCAATAAAGAGACTGGACTGCAGCCAACCACCAAAGATATGAACCAAATGCACGGAAAACATCTTAGCACAGAAACTAAATAATGAAAATATATGACGTTATGTACCAGACCACAGAGGTATTCCTGGAGTTTTTTCCATGGCTGATTCCTTTGCATTGGAGGAACTTTAATCAGAAAATTATTGAATAAAAATCTTTTGGGATGGCCCAAAACCACAAGAGGTCCATGATATGAGTTTGTGCTTAACAGAATGCCATATAGGCATTAAGATTCCAAAAGATCTTGGCTATTTGCCTTAGGTCCACCAGTGAAGGCCTCAGAATCCATAAGCAAAGCCTGGTAAATGTCAAATTACTGACCACTAGATGTATGGTTGCCAAGTTCTGGAAAAATCTTTCTGGAAATGCTGGTATAGAACTATTTAACTCAAGTACATAAGAATGTTTAAAGTTAATTTACACAGGAAGTAGTTATGGAAAATTTTATATCTGCATTTAAAGGGTGCTTAGATGCTTTCCTTGCGTTGAAAGACATCCATGGCTACAATTACTAGGTAATGCCTAATGATGTTGATCCAGGGATTTTATCTGATTGCCATCTGGAGTCGGGAAGGAATTTTTCCCTTTGGGGGTAATTGGACCATGCCTTGTAAGAGTGTTTCACCTTCCTCTGGATCAACAGGGATATGTGAGGGAGCAGGCTGGAGTTGTACTTTGTTCTCTGATTGAACTTGATGGACGTATGTCTTTTTTCAACCCAAATAACTATGTAACTATGTAATTTATGGTCGGGGATCACCTTTTCCAACCCAGAGTGTCACACCTATCTTTACTTATTTGTCTTGTTTTTCTTCTCCAGTCTTTATCCTATTTACCTAAGTTTTGGGTTCCCTTGTAGTAGATTGATGTCTGGGTTTATAAGTCAGAGTTTTGTGCCTTTTTGTTGTATGTTGGATCAAGGCTTCTCAAGTATGATGATGTGAGTATCAATCAAGGAATTCTGTGGCATGTTTACATTTCCACAAAACTAAGTTCCATATCCATTATTTCTGTAGGATCAAATAGTCATGATTCCCCATCAGCTATTGTGCTATATTAATAGGATAATATGATATAAGGACCTTTTGGTAACACGGGTGTCAAGTTTAACACGTGGTGGGGATACCTGGCGCCTTTCCACCACCCGTGTCAAGCACTAACAGATGTCTGGCCGGTTAAGGGAGGAGTAGACAATTAGTGAATTCGCTGCCTTAGGCTGCTTATGGAAATGAAGCCTTATAAGATCTTATAAGGACTATTCACCAATTGCCTTCTACTCCCGTTCACCGGCCAGACACTTGTTAGTGCTTGACACAGGTGGTGGAAAGACGCCGGGTAACCCCACCACGTGTTAAACTTGACACCCGTGTTACCAAACACTGCCAATTAGTTGCATGTATGTAATTGTAGCCAAATGGCACTTGTGTCCGGCCCGACAAGTGCACAGTTCAGCATCCCATGGAAAAGTGGACTTATGTACAGTTTGACCGGAAGCATAATCTGAATTTGCTGGAGTATCAATTTCTACATTTGATATTTTGAAGTAATAATTGCTGAATAGTAGACTGTTAGAAAAAATTATTTGAAATACAGTATATTATACTTTTTATCTTTGCAAAATCTGAAAATCATTGCAGGAACACATAAATCACATTTATAAAATTAGAACAAGCAATGGAGTTGTCCTAATAAGATACATGAAGTATTTTGTACCTAAAACTCCCAACTTTATAGCTCACCCCAGCAAGATAGTACAGCAGGGATACAAGGATCAGTAGCCCTGACCTATCAGACGGTACTGCAGAGAAGAGAAGAGGCAGGCACCAGATGGCCCAAACTGATTGTCCAAACTCTGCCCCCCTTAGATTATGCCACCTAAATCAATTGATTCAGGTGGCTTCATGGTAGGTCCACCCCTGGTTTGAGCTAATGGCCTGTCTCTACTCATCAGTTTTTCTGTGCTTCAGTTTTTCTGCATGCGTTGTCTGACAGTGCTGCATTGCTGTCAGTTGTTTTTCTTCATGTGAAAAACGCATTCAAGTGTGAACTAGCTCATTGATTATCATTGGTTGCCATTTTCCTGAGCAGAAAATGCACAGCAAAACTGACAAGTGGAGACAGGCCCTTAGGCCTTGTTCACATTATAAATCGCCAGCGCTATCACAAGCGCTGGGCAAATTATTATTATTAAGCGCTTTTTTCGTTTTTTTTCACTTCCTGATGTCAGTCAGGACGTGAACTTTTGTACCTGGAAATGAATAAATATAATGTATTTATTCATGAAAGCGCTGGGGAAATCAATATACCAAGCACTTTTTCAAGCACTTTGCGATTTCCCTATACCTTCCATTGAGCAAAAACGCTCAGAAAATGGTACAGGCAGCGCTTTGCTGAGCAGATCGTAATTGAACCGCTCAGATGTGAACACTCTCATAGGGAATCATTGCACAAGCGCTTTTAGGGCGATCTTAAAAATCACCCGTGCTTAACCTATTATGGTTCCTGGACGTAGAAACTACGTCCAGGAACCATGCGCGCACGCGCACTCCCGGCCGCGGATTCGGTAGCCATGGAATCAATGTATCGGGCTATGGTGCCCGATCACTGAATCCTCTCCCCCGCTGAAAAAGCGACAGCTTCTCTCGGAAGCTGTGCTTTTTCTGGCTGTTCCCTCCCCGATGCGTCACTCTAAGCGTGTGTTAGAGTGACGTCATGTAAACAAACTCATGACCGCCATCTTGTGGCCAAAACGTAATACTACACCTGAAAGTAAAAAAAAAAAAAAAATTAACACACATTTACATTATAAATCTATTGTTTACCTCCCACCCTCCCAAAACTACCCAAAAAAAATGTTTACTATAAAAAAACAAAAAACATTACAATAAAAAAAAAATGTAAATATTTACCTAAGGGTCTAAACTTTTTAAATATCAATGTAAAGATGAAATATTTCTATATTTTTTTTTATTTTAAACTTGTAAATAGTGATAGATGCAAAATGGAAAAAATGCACCTTTATTTCCAAATAAAATATTGTCGCCATACATTATGATAGGGACATAATTTTAACGGTGTAATAACCGGGACATATGGGCAAATACAATACATGAGTTTTAATTATGGAGGCATGTATTATTTTAAAACTATAATGGCTGAAAACTGAGAAATAATGAATTTTTCCATTTTTTTCTTATTCTTCCTGTTAAAATGCATTTACAGTAAAGTGGCTCTTAGCAAAATGTACCCCCCAAAGAAAGCCTAATTGGTGGCGGAAAAAACAAGATATAGATCAGTTCATTGTGATAAGTAGTGATAATTTTATAGGCTAATGAATGGGAGGTGAACATTTCTCACGTGAAAACGACGTAACGCGAATGGGTTAAAGGACTTACGAGGCCAAAGGGAAAAAAAAAAAGTTCAGCACCTGTAGCTAATTTGAATGCACAGAGGACGCCACCCGCACCCTCCGTGCAGTTCCGCCAGGTCCCCGCTGCTCAATGTCCCCCCAGGCCGCCTTCCGACCCCACAGCCCGGGTCGGGCTCTCATGCCACCTGCAAAATGTCCGCCCGAGCTGCCCGCTGCTGCGCAGTCCGCACAGAAGCGTGTGTGGCTGCTGCGGGGACCTGGCGGAACTGCACGGAGGGTGCGGGTGGTGTCCTCTGTGCATTCAAATTAGCTACAGGTGCTGAACATTTTTCTCTCCTTTGGCCTCGTAAGTCCCTTAAAAAAATCAGAAAACGCTCTAGGTGTGAACAAGCCGTTATTGTTTCAAAAAAATCTTTTGAAACTAAAACTCTTAAAATAAATCATAATTGAGAAAAGGTAAAGATGTCAAAATATATGTTGGGCTATATCAGGTATGGGCAAACTCGGCCCTCCAGCTGTTACGGAACTACAAGTCCCACAATGCATTTGCCTTGAGTCATGACTGTGGCTGTCAGACTCCTGCAATGCATTGTGGGACTTGTAGTTCCTTAACAGTTGGAGGGCCAAGTTTGCCCATGCCTGGGCTATATGCTCTCTTCTTCTCCTTGGGCAGGTCAGTTTCATGTGATGTTAACTGACTTAAAGGGATGACATTTATTATATTCTCATTTTTATTCTGCACTTCATTCTTTGGTAAAAGAAATACAGGTGAAACTCGAAAAAATTTGCATATATATCGTGCAAAAGTCCATTATTTCAGTAATTCAACCTAAAAAGTGAAACTAATATATGAAGTAGGAACCCTTTGCAGGTGTTTTGGATGAATTAGCTGATTAGAGTCTGACACGAGCTGAGAATATTCAACATTTCACAATATTCTTATGGTCTGAGATTTTGAGGTTCTCATAAGCTGTAAATCATAATCATCAACATTATAACAAATACAGGCTTGAAATATTTTCCTTTGCATGTATTGGGGTTGATTCACTAAACCGTGCTAACTCATAGCATCGTTTTGCGTGCGTTATAACACACGTAACAGTTTTCACGTAAAAATGTGGCATAGAAAATTTGTGTTTGAAAACTGTTACACGTGTTATAACGCACGGAAACAGCTAGCGCGGCCGTGCTATGAGTAAGCACAGTTTAGTGAATCAACCCCAAGAGTCTATTTCATATATTAGTTTCACCCTTTTACGTTGAATTATTGAAATGCATGGACTTTTGCACCATATTCTAATTTTTCAAGTTTCACCTGTAATGGTGGCCACTAATAATCCAGTCTTTTCCATCCAATTTTACCATTTCTATGTAATATAAGGGAACTGCCTAAATTATCCATTCAATATAGTCACTCATTGTACTCTATACTACACAGATTTGATAAAATTGGATGAAAAAGATTGGATCATTAGTGGCCACCATTAGGCAAACAATTTGAAAGTGTCTGGTTGGCTGTGATCCGCTCTCATATTTTTCATTCATGGTTTGGCTAAACAAAAACAAACAAACAAACAAACACTAGACAGACGTTAATCATGACCACATCATTGTGACCAGCCAATTAGAGTTACAAGCAGGGCTGTGGAGTCGGAGTTGGAGTTGGAGCAATTTTGGGCACCCGAAGTTGGAGTCGGAGTTTCAGAAAAAACTGAGGAGTCGGAGTCGGGAGTCGGAGTCGCATGATTTTTTGTACAAAATCCACAACGCTGTTAAGTATTAGACTAAGGAGTCGGAGTCGAGGAGTCGGAGTCTGAGCAATTTTGGGTACCCAGAGGCGGAGTTGGAGTCGGAGTCGTGGTTTCAGAAACTGAGGAGTCGGAGTTGGAAGATTTTTGTACCAACTCCACAGCCCTGGTTACAAGTATCAGTCACATGTCTATTTGTGGATTTTAATTGAAGACACTGTCTGTAGTCTAAATTATTGTCTCCGTTAGAGAATAAAATAAAGCATAGATCGAAACAAGAAAACAACCCCCCCTCCCCCTTTAGTAATAAGTAGTATGAAGTCCTGGGAGATGTGTCTGTAGGAGTATAATCAGCCTCCACCACCCCCTACGGCAATCCACTTTGCACGCAAATGCATTCGCTGCTGCAAATAAGAGCGTTTCTGGCCATTAGACTGTAAGCTCCTGCGGTGCAGGGATTAGCATCCGTTGTTAATGTCTGCAAAACAGTGCATAAATTCCTGTCCCCGAAATATAAAGCTATAGTATAAATATTTATACAGCTAAATAATTCAACAGCTATTGTAAAGTTCTTATTCTGAGCTGTTTTAAAGTTCTTAACTTTGTTGCTGCCCATTTGTGAAATCATTTTAGTATCATTAGAACTCACAGAACTTTTTTTTTTTTTTTTGTCGCCTCTAAAAAAAAAAAAAAAAGAAGACCTTCCGATTTGCTGTAATGTTTCCAGCAATGGTAATGAGATTGTACAGCTCTCAATGTGGCCTGCCTGAAATCCAATAGCCCATTATTCCTTGTAATTGTTATAATTAGTTCCTATAACTAAAGTCTCAAAAGTGCTTCGAGCATCTTGTACGCTGTTCCCTCTAAAGCTAGGAAGACGTTTTAGATGTTTGTCGCTCCAAATGCTCAGTCATGATCATTTCGGGTGAAAGCTAGTTTATATAGGACGGTCACCTGACATGAGTAGTGTCCCCTGCAGCAATAAGCAAGCATTTAGGATATTTGGTCATTGCTATATGTGTTTCTGCAGACAGGTGCCTACTGCTTGGCCCCTTCCCTATTTGTAGAACAGAACGCAGCTCCTTGCCAAGCAGTGTGTCGGTACAGTGTTCAAGCCTTAACTGTCACCCAAAATGATCAAGAAATCTGTTCTGGTGCATAGTTTGGCGCTTAGGCTAAGTTCAATCTGGATGTTGTGTTGCATATCCTGTAAAAGCAGGGTTGCAACGAAGGGGGAAAGTCGCATGGAGGGTTATACGTGTGGTGTGATGTATATAATACATACAAAGTATGCTTCACTGCAGCCGATAACGCATGTGTTATGTAGAACCACACTGCATGCGGATTGCATTATTATTATTATTATTATTATTATTAATAATAATTATTGTATTTACAAAAAGCCATTGTACTATGCAGTGCTGGACAATCAATAGAGTTACACACAATGATAAATAGTGGTGACAAACAAGGTACAAAATACAAAATTGTGTGACGGAGTCTTAGAGACCAAGTAATGCAAGTCCAGGTCAGGGTAGGGAAGGTAGGCCATCATGAAGAGGTGCATTTCGAGGGCTTATTTGAAGGTGATGAAAGAGGCTCAAGCCTGATGCACAGCTCCCAACTGTCCCTTTTTTGGAAGGACAGTCCCTCTTTGAGAAGGGAAGATGTCCCTTCTTCTTCATCATGTGTCCCTCTTTCAGGACTTATGTACAGATTTATGTAGAATTTAACTTATCCTGAGGTGTTAGCTTGGACTTGAAATTTGAAGCCCTGCTAGTCAGCTGGTCAAGTGGGCAGAGTTCCCATTTATCGGCATGGTTCTCTATCCTATATAATAAAATCCCTGTGTCCCTGCATCCTCCTGTGTCCCTATGAGAAAACGCGGAAAAGCCGCCAATACTCAAGGTGAGGCGGCTGACTCCGCGTTCAACATGGCAGCTGGCGCGCAGTCGGAGCACGGAGAAACCGCCGCATGCTCTAACAGGAAGGCGGATTCCGCGTCCAATGCGGCAAGTTGCTCGCATAGGCCTGCTCCTCTCAGCAATGCGGAATGCAGAGAAAACGCCACACGCACTGACAGCGGTGCGGCGGTTTCCGCATCCAACTCAGCAGAAACATTACAACACATGACTGGTGTGGCTGGGACTGATAGTCCACACTGGTTTAGGAGGACGCGCGTGCACGCAGAGAGAAAGGGCCTTTATGGCAGTCAGAAGAGGGTCAGCTGACAAGTTCAGTAACTTCCAATGGTCCAGCACTTAGGGGAGGCGCTGGAGAGCGCTAGTGTATATATACTGGGTGCTGGTCATTCATCTGGTGTCTGCCGTTGCCATCACTACGTGGTAGCACTCAGACCCTGTCTGTATCTGTGTATTAGACCAGTTTCCAAAGGTGTTGATGGCCAAGGATCTCACACTTTAGTCTAGGAATTCTGTTATTATCTGTATTGTTTTCTAGACCAGTTTCCTAGGTGTTGACGGCCAAGGAACTCACACCTTAGTCTAGGAATTCTGTACCATCTGTATTATTCACATTATTCTAGTCTAGTTCCTGGAGTGTGAGAATCTTGGAGCTCACACTTAAGTCTAGGCATTGTTGATTATCTGTTATGACTTTCTGCATTTCCTGACCATTCTCCTGATCTCTGATTCTGTACCTTTGCCTTTCAGATACCTTGTTGCCAAACTCTGCTAGTTCCTGGATTCTGCATCTGTCTTCTGTTGCTGTACTGTATCTGTCCGTGTGGTTACGACCTGGCTTGTCCGACCTCGAGAACTATCTCTGCTGTTAAGAGATAGTTCACAGATCTGTTAGTGACACTACTCTTGGTGTCACCTACGTTCTGTCCTTCCCACTGTCTCAGCCTGGCTCCGCCCCTTGGGGAGCATCAGACCTGTGGAAGGAATCTGATCCATAGCAGTAGCTCTTACTGTCTAAGCACCCATCTTCAGGGTGCGTTCCTCAAAGTATTACTGTTGCACCAAACACTCTCATCTCTCGGGTGTCCAGAGGTTAGAAGATATATCTGATTATCGGTGATACTGCAGATCATCAATAATCGGGTATATTCTGCATTCTCGGTGATACTGCAGATCACCGATAATCAGATCCTCTCTGTGTTACACCGATCGTTACAGTCCCTGTGTCCTCCTGTGTCCATGTGTCCATGCTTCCAGACCTGACAGTTTGCTGTCTGTGAACCTCATTGCATTGGCCTTAATTCACTAAGCAGTTTAGACTAGTCTACTGATGGTTTTAGTCTACTGATGGTTTGGTGGAAATCAGTAGCATCAAGAGGGAATTCACTATTATTAATAATTACTGAATGTCTCAGACCTGTTTTTAGACCTGGTCTAAAACATTCAGTAATTACACAATACACAAAGCCAAACAAGGAATAACCACACCCACTTTTTCTGACAGAGATTAGACCGGCTGATTTCTCTTGGTAATGTACTTCTGTGAGGTATTTCAGAAGTAAGGATGGACTTTTTTGAATTAATTATGCAAGAGTTTAATTGTATCCAGTGGAGAGCTCGTCAGAGGAGAAGGATGTCAGTCAAAACTACTTGTATCTTTAGACCTGGCACGGTAATTAGACCTAATTACCGAATGTTTTAGACTAGGTCAAAAAATAGGTCTAAAACATTTGGTAATTATTAGTGAATTCCCTTTTGATTCAACTGATTGCTGGTTTACACCGAACCATCAGTAGACTAGTTTAAACAGCTTAGTGAATTGAGGCCAAATTGTGGGAAATAACAGCTTTTTCCAACTGCCAAGCAAGCAATATCTCCCTGTGTGCATAGACTTCGGATAGCGGTGGAGGGCGGGTGAGTGGGACGCTTCTGTGTGCATTGCGGCGGGGTAGCAGCCGTGGCCTAGCTGTGTCTTTTGGTTTCTTGTACACCTGAAGAAGGAGACCCTGAAACATCCTGTGTGTTGCTACCTTTTAGAGTATACTGCAGAATAAGTGGTTTCCTGCTTAAAAAGCAACTCCAGCACTACTCTTTCTACTCCATTCTGAAAATCTGTGATTCTGAGGGTAAAAGGACCTTTTCAATTCACTTTTCCTCCTAAGATCTCTCCTAGGAGAAAATGTTTCATCTTCTGTTTAAAGAGACTCTGTAACAAAAAAAAGTTCCCCAGGGGGGTACTTACCCTGGGAGGGGAAGCCTCAGGCTTGCTATATTTACCTTTCCTGGCTCCAGCGGGGGCGCTGTAGAAGCTCTCAGCACGAAGATAGGCGAAAATAGCCGATTTCAGTCAGGTCCACTCTACTGCGCAGACGCAGGAGACTTGCGCCTGCGCAGTAGAGCGGACTGAGAGCTATCGGCTATTAACGCCTATCTCCGAGCCGATAGCCGATACTGCGCCTGCGCTGGAGCCGGGAAGGTAAATATTTACATCCCTGCTGTGCGGAGGGGCACAGCGAGACCGCCGTGGGACACAGGAGGACGGGGGAAGCCTCGATAGGAACCGGAGGCTTCCCCCACCCAAGGGGAGTGCCCCCAGAGGAACTTTTTTTAGTTACATGTTTTCTTTAAAACAACTTTTTTAGCACTCTGCATTTGAAAAAGTACTAAAAAATAGGTGAAAAAGTGCTGTCAAAACTATTCTAAGTATTGTCTTGTTTGCTGGTGGCTTAAGTGTACTTGAGGCAACATGATATGATGAGATAAACATGTGTATGTACAGTGCAAAACATATTGATAACCAGGCTGGTTTTCTTTTTTTTATTTTGCTGCCTTGAAGACTTTAATTTTCAGACGTGCAAGTAACATCTTTTCTCTTGTCCGTACCCTTTAGTCGTCAATACAGTAAGCTTCACTGGTAAGCAAACTGCAGCCATAAAAGTTTTCCAGGCTGAATACAACTTCTAAAGGCAGGGGAGAGATAAAAAAGGTCAATAGTTCATGCATTTTAACTTTGGGAAATTGGCCGCCATTGAGCAAAGACAATAAAACATTGGATCTACTTTGTAAATGTTTAAATATAAAATAAAACAATGTCATATCTAAAAAAAAAAAAAAATGGCATTTTTAGGATTAGGAGAATAGATACAATTGTTTATTTCATCAGTTTATTTTCACCTCAGGTTCACTTTGAAAAGTCATTTTATTGATAAGGTGTGAAAATTTCACCAGGGAGAAAAAAAACTTAGGAGAAAATGTGAATGAAATCAGAGCCAATGGTTGTGTCTGGAAGGCAGGTGAAGCTGGATTCATATGCGGAGTGCAGCTTTATCCGCCCGGCAGAACAGCAGCTTTTCTTCCATCAGGTCAGCAGTGACGTTAGTTCCGCCCCCCCGTCGGCGAGATAAAGAAGGCAGTACACAAAGGCGCCATTAGGGCCGGGAGGACTAATAGGCCGCAGTGTCTCCCGAAGCTGGAAATGAGTTTGGAAGGTAATGAATGCGTCCTGTGGGCAGGAACGTGCGCACCAAGTGAGTTAACTCAGCTCTATATTGCTGCCGTTTCCGAGCCAAGTAATTTAAATCATTAGACAAGGGGGGCAGTTTTTCCATTAAAACGCTCCAATCTTTCTCCTCGACGCTGACAGTTAATTGCCGCTGCGAGTTTACCTAGTCATTATCTCTGCTAGTTGCGAAGGTGAATCTCTTAACGTGTCTGCCGGTGAAGGGTTAACGCCAGCCTCAGCATTGCGGATGGGAAGGGGAGCCAGAAATGCCAGGTGCAAAGCGGCACACACAACACAAACCTGCAGGCGGGAGGCGGATCCATGACGGGGAATAGCTACAACGAGCGAAAACTGCAAGTCAGGTCTGATCCTCGACTCTGAGGGTGACTCGTCATCCTGGATATTCCCATAATACACGGCGGACATCAGGATCTATAAAAATCATGGAGACCCCCATATGAAGAATGCTTCAGGGCTTCCCCTGGGCCCCCCTGTAGAGGAAAATACCCGACCTATTCCCTGTACATGTTGGTACTGAGCAATGCCCAACCGCCCACCCTGAATCCTACTTAAAGGATTACTAAAGTGTAAACAATAAATTAGTTTAACTTACCTGGGGCTTCTTGTAGCCCCCCTATGAGTCATCCTATGCCCATGCCGTCCTTTCGAGTGCCTCGGCCAGCAGCGGAGATGCAAAAACTGGCCAATCACCGCTGCCGGGAGCACTCTGCACATGTACAGTAGGGATTTTTGCGTACTGCACATGTGCAGAACGCTCCCGCCATCGGGAGCACGGTATGGAAGCACATGGCCAGCCATCTTTGAGGGGCTTCGCTGCTCGCCAGAGGGACTCAAAAGGAGAACATGGCAAGGTAAGTTAAACAGATTTTTTTTTTTTACACTTTAAATTGTCTTTAAAATACACCTTAGTAGAAAAAATAATGCCTCAAATGGAGGGAATCCTTTGGCTAAACCAGCGCTGTGTACTCCCGAAAACCGAGCAGGTCCCGATGTCCAGAGGGGTCTGGAGAAGGACATTTGAACCCACTATAGGATCGAGAGGCTTCCTTCTCCTGAGGTAAGTATCTTATCTTCATTTACAAAACTCACAGGTTCGGTTGGAGGCTGCCATATTTTTCCATTTAAACGATACCAGTTGCCTGGCGTTCTGCTGATCTTTCATGCAATAGTAGTGTCTGAATTACACACCTGAAGCATGAATGCAGCTTATTTGGAGATAGAGAAGCACCAATTACCTCTTTTGCAAGGGGGCGGGGCTACACGACAGAAGCTACTGGACATGGACATGGAGAGACCTGGCAGGTAGTTAAAACTTTATTTAAAGGATGGATTAAAAAAATTGCAAGTGCTGTACAAGTGCAGGCAGCAGATTGTACAGCGCTTGAAAAAGCAGCAGTGAGGCCTTGTTCACATTGCTTGAGATAGCTCTGGCGATTTATAGGGTTTTTTAATCGCTTTTACAAGCGCTTTCTGAGCGATCACTTAGAAAATCGCTTTTCTAAGCGTTTTTTTTTCGCTTCCTGACATCAGTCACGAAGTGAACGCTTTGACTTGGAAATGAATAAATACATTGGATAAATGCATTTATTCAGTCGGAGCCGGAGCAGTTTTGGGTACCTGGAGTCGGAGTTGGAGGTTTCAAACTGAGGAGTCAGAGTTGGATGATTTTTCTACCGACTCCAAATCCCTAGATGTGGCGCCTGTCAGGCCACACTGCCGCCATTTTAATGTGCTCAAATGAATGCTTGGAAAGTTGGGAAATTTTCTGAATAACTCTCGGCAGGAAATGGCGGTAATAACAGCAACGAAAACGCAGAGGGCCTCTCGCTGAACAGAACTTTGCCGCAAACAGGGCAAAAGAATAGCGCCATTTAACAAATGAATCCAGATTTTCACCGGATGGTCATGAAGGCAGACGGTCTCTCTTTAACTAATGATGGGACGCTCAATCCGATTCCACGGAATTGAAAATTCCGCATTTTCGGAATTCGGAAGACGGAATTCCATGGAAATCCAGTTTAGCGCATTTTGGAAATTTAAAGAGAACCCGAGGTGGGTTTGAAGAATGTTATCTGCATACAGAGGCTGGATCTGCCTATACAGCCCAGCCTCTGTTGCTATCCCAAACCCCCCTAAGGTCCCCTTGCACTTTGCAATCCCTCATAAATCACAGCCACTCTGCTGACAAACAGCTTGTCAGAGCTGGCTGTGTTTATCTCTATAGTGTCAGTCTGCTGCTCTCCCCGCCTCCTGCAGTACTCCAGTCCCCGCCTGCATCCCTTCCCTCCCTGCTGATTGGAGGTAAGGGACGGGGGCAGGGACCGGAGCTATGCAGGAGGCGGGGGAGCAGCTGAGGCTGACACTACAGATGTAAACACAGCCTCACAGCATGGCTGTGATTTATGAGGGATTGCAGAGTGCAGGGGGACCTTAGTGGGGTTTGGGATAGCAACAGAGGCTGGGCTGTATAGGCAGATCCAGCCTCTGTATGCAGATAACATTCTTTAAACACACCTCGGGTTCTCTTTAAGCCCAATCACAGAACTCAGAGGCTGAGTGCACACATAGCAGAAGCGCAATTTATGGGAAAAGAGGCATCCAGGTGTATATAAAATGGATTAAAATCACAACAACATTAGAAGAAGAGGTAGCTGGCCTCAAAATCTTTGACTGAACAAATAATCATTTATTCAGCACAGGCAACATGTTCCGCGGGTCACAGCAAAACACGATGCATTTAGGCTGCTTTCACATTGGGACGTTACAGGCGCACGTTAGAGCAGCCTGTAACGCAGCCCACCGCAGTAATGAAAAATCAATGGGCTGTTCACTGTGCCCACGTTGCGTTACATTGTAACGCAGCACGTTCAAACAAAGTGCTGCATACTGTGCGTTATACTGGGCTAAGCCGCGTTAGACTGTTTGCACATGCTCAGTAATGTTGGAGGTGGAGGTCTCCCCTCCTCCTCCGCGGCCAGCCACATGGCTAATTAATATTCACTGCACGGTGAGACGTGCAGTGTTTACTTCCTGGAGCGCCGCTCTGTACGGTGATTGGCTTGCGGGACCACGTGATGCGGATCACGTGGTCTCCGCATCCCATAGCATCAAAAAGGCGCACCAAGAGTTGCATAACGCAGCTCTAGGTAGCGTCTGCCTCCAACACCACCAGGCGTTACGTTAGGGGCACATTATGCGACCTATAACGTCCCCTAAAACGCAACGCCCTGGTGGGAAAGCATCCTTACACTTCCTGTTGTCTTCCTAGTGATTTGCATAAAACACAATTGAAAATTGCATATGCGTTCTGTATTTGCGAACTGCAAACGCATTAAGACGCATGCAAAGCACATGAAAGAACGCATCGCAATCGCACCTAAAATGCAGTAAAATATTGCAAATGCACCTTTTCCCGCTATGTCATGTGAACCCAGCCAGAAGCATTGGACCAATCAGAGGATGCAGAATTTGTCCACCAAAATCAGATTACCGCGGTAGTTTTAGACCAAACAAGATTCTGTTTTTCTGATTTTCGACTTTTTGCATTCTCTGATGGAAACAACGACAAATAAAATACTCCTTGGAAAATCGCAAAATCAGAAAAACGTAAAGTCGGTAATCAGAAAAACGGAAATTGGCAATGGCGGAAATCAAAATTAAGCATTTTCCAACCATCCCTAACTAATGACAACAACAAAAACAATTATTTTTATATGGAGGAGCATCTTTCTGATGCCGAACGAGCGAATAAAAGCTGAACATTGGGCAAATTAACAATCCACCTTGTTATACGCAGATCGCATTGTGTGCCGCGCGCGGCGCTCGCCTCTCGGTAGGGAATCTGTGCTCTCCGGCAGAGATCGGTGAACGAGTTTGCCTTCTATGTAAATTTTTGTTACACTGGGAATGAAAATATACAGAGAAAAATCAAAGTCGAGAACAGCAATCAGCGCTTACCGATTCCGGATGATTTTCTTGCGCGTTTTGCCCGTCCCCGAGAAACAAACATTTGCATAGAAGGGAAATATTTCACCCGGCTCTATTCTCTAGCAAACCGCTGATCAGTAAATTCACTTCCCTTAAAACATAAAACCAAAATGATCTGGTAGGAAATGATACAGAACCCATTTTATGTAATAAAGTACCCCTCAATTTGGAGAAAATACTTTCAAATAAATAAGCTGGGTAAATACACACAAGTCCCAATTTACATTAGTGAAAGACCTGTGCAGAAGTGAAGAGCTGTTAAGATTTATGACCACATCCTGCTTACCCCAAACCCATCCCAGAGGGACTCAGAACTGTGGGTTCACTTGTGCATAAAGTAAGGGTTAGAAATCACAATGGTGTGACTGCTGTTCCAG
Organism: Hyperolius riggenbachi; assembly: GCF_040937935.1. NCBI lineage: Eukaryota > Metazoa > Chordata > Amphibia > Anura > Hyperoliidae > Hyperolius > Hyperolius riggenbachi. The sequence continues at coordinate 354,394,561 of NC_090651.1, read as the reverse complement.
CAGGCTATTTAGCACTATGCGCAAACAGAAGATGGGATTGAAGAAAAGGGGGGTGGGCAGGGCCGGATTTGTACTTTCCAGCGCCCTAGGCCGGCTGTCACCAACCCCCCCCCCCCCATTCTGTCCAACTCTGACTAGTTTAAACGGGCCCCCTCTGTTTTGCTGCTTTGCCCCGTTTAACAAAGAAGCAGTGCATGCTCTGTCCACTCCATGTAATTTTGCGCTCCTGTCTGCATGCACAGCAGGCAATAGTGTTCTGGGCTTGCATACTTCAGAAATGATGCTCATGTATGAGCACTCAGCAGCACTTGTCAAGTACACATACCCATAACACTCCCTCGGCTCCTGTGCACATGCATACAGGAGTGCAAAATCACAAGGAGCCCCAGTGGACAGCGCTGCTTCTTTGTCCTCTGTGCTACTTGCTGCCGTCAGAGCTACAAATAGGGGACAGTGTAGCACAATGCAGAGAAGCCCATCCAAAACAGAGAACAGGTAAGTAGAAGGATCCGACACTACACACACAGGCATAGATGTAGTGTAATGCTAGGTACACATGATGCAATTTTCTGACAGATTTACTGTCAAGTCGATTATTTCCATCATGTCTGATCTCATTTCAATTTTTCGATCAATTTGCTTTTCCCTTCTATGAAAAATCATTCAGAAAATTGATTGGAAAGCAGATTGGACATGTTGGAAATAGTCGATCTGACAGTAAATCTGTCAGAAAATTGCATTGCGTGTACCCAGCATAAGCTCAGGTGTACTTTACACAGTGACAATTTAGCACTTAAAGAGAGTCTGAAGCGAGAATAAATCTCGCTTCAGACCTCATAGATAGCAGGGGCATGTGTGCCCCTGCTAAAACGCCGCTATCCCGCGGCTTAATGGGGGTCCCTTCACCCCCAAATCCCCTCGGTGCATCGGGGGAGCGCTTCCTGGTTGGGGCAGGGCTAACCGCCGCAGCCCTGCCCCACGCGCGTCTGTCAGCGCGTATCTCCGCCTCTCCCCCGCCCCTCTCAGTCTTCCTTCACTGAGAGGGGCGGGGGAAAGGCGGCGATGCGCGTCTGATAGACGCGCTGGGAGGCAGGGCTGCAGCCGTTAGCCCTTGCCTCCAGGAAGCAAAAATCTACGACCAAGGTTTGCGGGGCGTGGGTTGGGGGGAGAGGCGGCGATGCGCCGTTGATAGACGGCGCTGAGAGGCAGGGCTGCAGCCGTTAGCCCTGCCTCCAGGAAGATATTTTTACGACCAAGTTTGCGTCCAACTTTTTTGGGGGTGGGTTTGAGGGTGAAGGGACCCCCATTAAGCCGCGGGATAGCGGCGTTTTAGCAGGGGCACACATGCCCCTGCTAACTATGAGCTCTGAAGCGAGATTTATTCTCGCTTCAGAGTCTCTTTAAGACAGATCTTAAAATCAGTCAGCAGGAAGTTTTGTAACAGAATAACACTTTTTATCGGCTAACCAAAAGAAAAACAGTGAGCCGTCTGTGAGCCACTGTGTTACTGTATACAAGATGTTAGGCACACAGCTATATATACAGTCAGCAGGAGATCCATTGATTTGTAAATGTAAATAAATGTAACACAGTTGTCATTCTGTGTCAAAACATCCTGCTTTCACTGATGGCTAACACAGTACTTTGCTGGCAAAAAAAGCCAGGAAAGAGTTAAACTGTAGCACAAAGAATGTTGTTGTCATTCTCTAGGAGGAAAAAAAAAAGCCATAAATGTAACAGATCTGAGGTCTTTAACAGCACTGACCTACTAGTAATAAACTAACATCAGTCAGAGAGGGGGAGAGCTGCTAATTCCTGCCCGTAAATGCGTGCTGCATGAAAAAAACTAATCGGAACTCAAAGAGTTCTGCTACTTGAGCCCATATATTTTTCTTCTCACAGCAGATTGTTTGTCCCCTCTCATCATACAGGTGACAGCAGATGCTGACTGCCATAACACACACTTTGCACAAGTAAGAGAGATGCAGGGATCTCTGGAATTCAGGCAGACCAGAGCAAAGCAGCAGTGATGCTCAAATTCGGCTTCGGGAGATATCCGGATTTTTGCTATCCGGATATCTCCCAGTAATGCTGTGCGGCTGGGCGGGGATGGGGGGGGGGTGTCAAGGTTACCTCTCTGACGTCTTCTTCGGTCGTCCCTCGGAGCCTCCCACGATGCGCTCCATGCGCGTCACGTGATTACAAACACTTCCTCCTTCAACCCGGAAGGAGGAAGTGTTTGTAATCAGGTGACCGCCGCTTGGAGCGCATCGTGGGAGGCGCCGAGGGACGACCGAAGAAGACGTCAGAGAGGTAAGCTTGACCCCCCCGCCCAGCATTACTGGGAGATATCCGGATAGCAAAAATCCGGATATCTCCCGAAGCCGAATTTGAGCATCCCTGCAAAGCAGGAGAGGTGATTTACTTTGACATGTGACCTCTTATCTCTCCAAGTCCTGCGCCCTGATTTTTATCGCCCTAGGCCATGGCCTCTGTGACCTTCCCAGAAACCCGGCCCTGGGGGGGGAGGGCCTTCTCCCAGAAATGGGTTACACTCTATTACAAATTGCTGTAATGTATCAATTTAACGTAAAAAAAAAAATCACTCCCATTCAGTATTTCCAAAACCTTTCTACCGATTCGCCTAACACTAACCCTCCTACTGATTCTCTAACACTAACCCTCTACTGATTACCTAACACTAACCCCCCTACTGATTCCCTAACACTAACCCCCCTACTGATTCCCTAACACTAACCCTCCTACTGATTCCCTAACACTAACCCCCCCTACTGATTACCTAACACTAACCATCCTACTGATTCTCTAACACTAACCCTCTACTGATTACCTAACACTAACCCTCCTACTGATTCCTTAACACTAACCCTCCTACTGATTCTCTAACACTAACCCTCTACTGATTACCTAACACTAACCCTCCTATTGATTCCCTAACTCTAACCCACCCACTGATTCATCTGTTTGTCTCCAATATCAAGGTGTGTTTTTATGCTGTGCCTAGATAGAATTCCCTTTAAATAGAGATCTAAAAGGGGACGGCGGCCATTTCTTTCCATCCTACTACGCAAGAGACTTCTTGTAACGAAGATCCCAGCTTTTAATTTAGCAGTAGGGGCAGCATTGATTGCTGCATGATTTTTCTGAACAGATTCGCATGAGGATTTGCATGAGTGTGCGGAAGTTCATTTTGACTTATCTCTTTCCATCCCGCCTGACCGGTCCGTAATTTGAATAGCTTGAAAAGATGCCAATCTGCTCATGGAGCTGGCACTGTAGGAATCGGAGGAAATACGAGAGCTCAGCCTGTACAAATTGTATAGCGGGGTGCATTAGTGTCAGAGACGTCTTGGCCTCATTCACTCCTGGAAAATATTACAGCGCGGGGAAGTGTGCATCATGTTTTCCCCGCTCCCGGCGGATCCCGCGCTGTCAGGCGGCGAGCTGAAGAGAGATGGGAAGCACAACAGGAGGATTCCTGCGAAAATCTATTCCTTGTCTCTGTCCTTTGTTTCTCCACAGTGTGTCGGTAATTTATGACAAGTTACAGTACACTTGGCTGCTTCTGAACATGATCTACCCAAGCATGGCAAGCACAGAGGTCCCGCCAATATCACAGCGCTGCCAAGGCAAGCAGCCCCCCCCCCCCCCTCCCAGCAATGGCTGACTCACAGCATCTACCAGAAGTGACATAAGCCCGATAAATTCCCCGACCAACCACGGCCTGTCCGCTGCAATCCAGACAGGACACTGCCGGCATGTCAATCTCAGGAGGACCGCATCGCCAACAGAAAGGGGCAATCAGATGATCAGAATTCCATCTTATATGCAACCCTGCTGCAAATCACACACAGCTGGCAACTGGGCTAATCAAATGCATTTCCTGTCACCTCTGATTGGCCCAATTCCAAACTACAAGGTGCATTAAATTTGCATGCTGGATGAAATTATTAGCATTTTGTTGATCATCTCAAACCAACACCAGCTCCAGGAAGGGCTGAGATTTCCTAGTGGTGGTAAATGAATCGGCTATTGTGCAGATTTATACATTTGCTATGGAATTTCTGGAGCAGCCCCTGAACAGTCATACTGCTGACTGTCCTCGGATGGGAATGCGAAGAAAAATACTGCTGGTCCTGTCAGCGAAAACGAAAACAAAACTAGCTGGCGGCGGAAGACCAGGGGCTCCGTGAGTGACTGCGAGGGTACGGGACGGCTGAAGTGAGAAGGATATGGAGGCTGCCATGTTTACTTCTTTTTAAAGCGGTCTAACACCCAGCATTTCAACTTTGCTTTAATAGATTGCTTACAGCTTAAAAACGATTATGCCAGAATTTTTTTTAAACAGAAATTCACTGAATCGTTAAAACTCAGCATTTTAGTGCTGTATTCAGCTAGGATTCCGCTTCCTAGCTGAGCTTTAGATACAAATGTATCGTGTTTGGAATGTAAATAAACCTCTGAAATGCCTGTCTGGGAAGCCCTCTGTGCTCTCTCAGAGAGACTTTTGTTTATTTACTTTCCAAACATGATACATTTGTATCTAAAGCTCAGCTAGGATGCGGAATCCTAGCTGAATACAGCACTAAAATGCTGAGTTTTAACTATTCAGTGAATTTCTGCTTTAAAAAAAAATCTGGCATAATAGTTTTTAAGCTGTAAGCAATCTATTAAAGCACAGTTGAAATGCTGGGTGTTAGACTGCTTTAAAGGGAGTCTGAAGCGAAATTAAAAAAACAAAAACAAAAAACAGACACTTAACTAAGGAGTGGAAAGGCTCTGGGCCCTATAGAGCTTTCCCATTCTTCCTCTCACGGTTACCATGTTCCACTGCTGGCTTCCTCATTAGCAGTCCAAGCGATGATTCGGAGTCTGCTCTCCGCCGCTGCGGGAGGCCTCAGAGGTCTTCGGGAATCGGAGTGCTCCTTAAAGGGAACCTTAACTGAGAGGGATATGGATGTTTCCTTGTAAACAATACCGGTTGCCTGGCAGTCCTGTTGATTACTTTGGCTGCAGTAGTGGCTGAACCACAAACCTGTAACAAGCATGCAGCTAATGCTGTCTGACTCCAGTCAGAGCATCTGATCAGCATGCTTGTTCAGGGGCTGTGGCTAAAAGTATTAGAGACACAGGATCAGCAGGAGTCAGGCAACTGGTATTATTTTAAAAGAAAAAAATCCATATCCTTCTCAGTTTAGGTTCCTTTTAAGATGGACGGCTCTGTACTGCACATGCGCAAGCAAGCATTCTCGCTCACTCGCGCAGTATGGAGCCACAAGTCATTGGGAGCACTCGGGCTCGGGAGCACTCGGGCTCTTGAAGACTTCAGAAGCCTCCTGCGGCGAGGGATTTAAACGGGATCCTGCGCTGGAACGAGCGGACCATAGGAGGAACAGGAAGGCTATATAGGACCCAGAGCCTCCCCTCTCCTTAGGTAAGTATCTGTGTCAGCAAGTAACAGAGTTCTGATTATTAGGTGATCTGCAGTATCACCTATAATACAGATGTATACCTGATTATATGATGATCTGCAGAATCAGCAATAATACAAGTATACTAGACAACTAATGAGATAGCTACCGGTACTAGCAAAGTATAGTACTTGGTGCAACAGTAGTACTGATAGGTTTAACAATACCTCACCAGAGGAGCTGGTGGGTACCCACAGTACAGAGCCCCTCACCAGAGACAAGGGCCCTCTGGTGAGAGTTGAGTGGTCAGACTAATCGAGTTGGCAACAGACAGACAGATACAGTACAAAATCAGAAGGCAAGGCAAGAAGGTATAACAGGCAGAGTCGGCAGTAACATCAGATGGGCAGAAGTACTGAATCACTGAGCGGAAGAGTACTCAGAACGAGCCAGAGTCATACACAGATAATATACAGTATCTCAATTATAATTATAGCTATCAAACAATTCCTATCTCTGTGTGAAATCCCCGGTTTCCTCCTGGATCAAAGCACACCGGATCTATCTAAGGTCTGAGCGCTAACACCAAGTATTCGCAACAGCAGACAAGTTGCGAGTGATTCGGCAAGGCTTAAGAAGCAGAGGAGACCCCATCGGCACGGCCACTCCCATCAACTAATGAGGAGCGGCGAGCGTCTCCTCTGACGTCAGCCGATCGGACGGTCAGCTGACGCGCCTCCTCCCCGCGCGCACGTGACAATGCGACCCTATGTGCTGCTGACAAACCCGTCCTCGGCGTGCTAGACGCCCGAGGCACGGATAGATCGCTAGGCAGGGAGATGGAGGCAGCTGCGGTGGTATCGCTGTTCACCGCAGCTGTCTCTTCCACGTTTGTTACAATCTGTTTGTTTTTATTTGCTTCAGTCTCTCCTTCTGATCCACTGCTTCTAATACTTTTAGCCATAGACCCTGAACAAGCATGCAGCTGATCAGATGCTCTGACTGAACTCTCACTGGATTAGCTCCATGCATGTTTCAGGTGTGTGACAGACACTACTGCAGCCAAAGAGATCAGCAGGGCTGCCAGGTAACGGGTACTGTTTACAAAGAATAAATATGGCAGCCTCCATATACCTCTCACTTCAGGTGTGCTTTGACACAGACATTCAGCAGATTGTCAGGAAAACAAGAATTGCTGTTTCAGAAATAACACAGTTCTGGATGCAGGTCTATTTTCAGCTTCCGATAAAAGCCGTCGAGGACGTTGCCTGTAGGCACTCTATACACTCTCTCCTTACGCTGGCTTGTCTTGCACCATGCTGACCTTTTCTATCCATCTCCACGGCCTGTTCTCTTTCATGGATTTCCTTGTTCAATTTACTTGTAACACCCGCTACAGCTATTCCCTCTAAAAACCTGATATTGAGGGGAGGAAAAGGGCCTACTGTGAACTTTGCTTAAAACAAAAATATCACCTTATGCAGGCTGGCATACTCAACAATTACAGACCTGTCTGCTGGATTCTTACTGGCTATCAGTGGTGGGCCAAAATTTTGCATATGCGAAGTTCGCAATTACACATCGTAATCTTAATGCGAAATTTCTGAGAAAACCGTATGTAATTTCGTATGCAATAGTAGTATTTTACAATTTCGCGTAATTTTTTGGGCGTAATTTTCGCAAAATTTTGCATAATTTTGAGCCGAATTTAGAGGTTAATAGCAAGGCTCCCATACTTGCTACTGCGACCAAAATTGCTACATGTGTTAAGCAGAATTGTCGGTATAAGTCACAAAAAGAATTTTTCAAAGAGACCCTGTAGTTTTTGAGAAACTCGATTTTAAAAATGCAAAGAAAAATGTTTTTTAAACCGTCATTTTTCTAAGTTTAAAGGATACCCAAAGTGACATGTGACATGATGAGATAGACATGTGTATGTACAGTGCCTAGCACACTAATAACTAGGTTGTGTTCTTTTTTTTCTTTCTCTGCCTGAAAGAGTTAAATATCAGGTATGTAAGTGGCTGACTCAGTCCTGGCTATATAGTTATCCTGCCTGGCTTAGTTGATGGTTAAAGAGGCCCTGTAGTGGCATATAGAATGCAGTAAAGAGGCCCTGTAGTGGCATATAGAATGCAGTAAAGAGGCCCTGTAGTGGCATTTAGAATGCAGTAAAGAGGCCCTGTAGTGACATATAGCAGAATGCAGTAATGAGGCCCTGTAGTGACATATAGTAGAATGCAGTAAAGAGGCCCTGTAGTGACATATAGTAGAATGCAGTAAAGAGGCCCTGTAGTGACATATAGTAGAATGCAGTAAAGAGGCCCTGTAGTGACATAGTAGAATGCAGTAAAGAGGCCCTGTAGTGACATATAGTAGAATGCAGTAAAGAGGCCCTGTAGTGACATATAGTAGAATGCAGTAAAGAGGCCCTGTAGTGACATATAGTAGAATGCAGTAAAGAGGCCCTGTAGTGACATATAGTAGAATGCAGTAAAGAGGCCCTGTAGTGGCATATAGAATGCAGTAAAGAGGCCCTGTAGTGACAAATAGTAGAATGCAGTAAAGAGGCCCTGTAGTGATATATAACAGAATGCAGTAAAGAGGCCCTGTAGTGAAATATAGTAGAATGCAGGAAAGAGGCCCTGTAGTGACATATAGTAGAATGCAGTAAAGAGGCCCTGTAGTGACATATAGTAGAATGCAGTAAAGAGGTCATGTAGTGACATATAGTAGAATGCAGTAAAGAGGCCCTGTAGTGGCATATAGAATGCAGTAAAGAGGCCCTGTAGTGGCATATAGAATGCAGTAAATTATTCAGGATATCCACATTCATGGACAGGTCTACACATTGCTGTTTATTGGTATGTAGCTCTGCCTTACCAGTGATGTCACAGCCTAGGCTGTTTAGCTATGCTGAATTATTTCCCCCAGACCATTCTGGGAGACCAGGTATGTACTGGCTTCAGAACTCTCAGTAACCAAACATTCAGCAGAGCTGCACCTGACAGGTATAAAGATATTGTCACCTGTGACTGTTAATTTCAGAATATATATCAGGGAGAGGAAAGATTTTACAATGAGGAAACACTGACTAAATCATTTATCATTGAATAATGTAAAAAAAAAATGTTTTTCTTTATTTTATTTTCTCAGCAGTTCCTCTTTAATGATGAGTAAATCTGACAATTTTGGTTTTGTGAAATTGCAACATTTTCCAATTTCGCTACATTTTCATTGAATGGAAAATAGCCAGAATTGCTGCGAAATTACAGCTAAGCTCTTCAGAAAAAAATAATGATAAACAGGTTAGATACTCACCTAAATGGAAGTAAGGCTCTAGATAGTCCAGAGGCTTCTCATGTCGTCCTCCACCCCACCATTGCCCGCGCACGGACCCTCTGAGCTTGTCAGATATGTTCTCGTGACTGCGCTCCCCTTCGTGGATGTCTGTAAACTAAAAGATTGTCCTGGCTGGCCTCTATTCTAGTATCTCTTTTGTTTTTTTCCCTGAAACCACAGGTTTGTTTTAAGTTCAGAAATTAAACCTACGCATTCCTAGACTTGGTCACCATCATAGAGTGACAGCAGCCATCTTGCATGATAGCGTAAGATCCAGTTCCACCTGTAAGCAGAAAACTGCTATGCTCAGACTGCTATCAGTGCAACCAGAGCCGGGACAAGGTCCTCCAGCACCCAAGGTTGAGACACCAAAGTACGCCCCTCCATCCCTCCCACCCTAGCCGTCACACACTGATTGCTATAAGACTAAGAGGCGCCCCAGGGCCTCCAACACCTTAATCTCTCGTTATCTGGCTTGCAGTCACTGCCATGTATCCCTTTTTCTTATTTCTCTCTGCTTCAAACACAAAAGGAGAATAATAGCTGAGTGAGTTGTGCGCCCCCTCCTACTACACTGCACCCTTAGACTGGAGCCTCTCTTGCCTCTGCCTCGGCCCAGCCCTGAGTGCAGCCTGCACAAAGAAGCTCCCTCAGCCCTACTCTTTGGCTTCAAAAGATCAAATAACATCTTCACTCCCACTGGTAGACCTTAGTGCTGCTATTCAGTGACTAGATGAGGCCCCCAGGGGGAATATGAAAGTAAACCCAGTAACCCTTTCAAGCACTAAAATAATTAAAAAAAAATCTTGTTTTTAGAAATTATAATGGTGTGACTGAACTACTGCATCTGACAGTAAATTGCACATTTAACAGACTCCATTTTTACCCTGGCGTTCATTTGTGGGTCTATCAGCCTGGGTAAATACACAGATTAAGTTTCAGTGAAAATGCAGCGATCACAACTCCCCCCTTCCCCCCATGCGAACATGAATACAAAATTAAAGGATAGGTGGTCAGATAAAAATGCTTTTTTGTTTTTCTTTTCCACACTGGAATTAAGGCCTCTTGCACACTGCATGCATTTCAGATTCCGATTCCGCTTTTTAATCTGTTTTTACATCCGATTCCGATTCAGATTTTTAATCTTAACTGCATGCTGCGTTTTTTGATCCGTTTTTCTGTTGAATGTATTCAAGGAAAATCGGAAACGGAATCGGAATCGGAAACGGAATCGGAAAACGGATTTGCAGTGTGCAGGGAGCCAAATACTGGTCTCACCAAGATAAAATTGGCAAATAACAATAGGAATCGCGTTCCACCTTTGCCTAACCTGCCATCTCAGACTGAATCGGTGGACTTTCCAGTGTTCCATGCGCTGCCGTTGCCTGGCAACTGAAAGTTCTGCAAAGAGCGAGGGGGGTCAAAGGGAATCGATTGTAGAAGGTTAATTGAAATTTATTTAGCGTGTAATGCGACGTAGGAAAACAGCTTCTGTTTCAAGGTACATAAGAGGGCTGCGTTCTGCTGCTGCCAGGTTCTACGGCCGGCCTCTGCGCTCACGTCCTGCGCTTTCTATAAAGACCGGCCGTGTTAGGTCACTCCGAGGGCCGTGAACCGCACGGTGTTTGTTGTGGCCTCAGCGTTGCGAGGAAGATACCGCTCTTTTTGCAACATAAGTAAGATAAAAAGAAAAACACAAGGGTTGCTTGCTGTCCGTGAAAACATGACATTATTTTCTTCTAAAGACTCTCAGAAATTCAGAGCAGGACTCATCACCATCATAACGGGATGTATTACTGTATTCTCCACACAAAATGCTATATTATAACATATTACTGCAGACGTGCAAAAGCCAGATTCTTATATCTCTCGGGGACTTCTGGCATCATATCAGTCACCAGTACTTGTTGTTCCACCCAGTATAAAGCGAGGAAAGGGTTAGTGATAAGGCATACAGTAGGGGTAAAGGTTAGTGTCAGGCATCCAGCAGGGGTAAAGGTTAGTGTCAGGCATCCATAAGGGGTAAAGGTTAGTGTCAGGCATCCAGTAGGGGTAAAGGTTAGTGTAGGGGGTAAAGGTTAGTGTCAGGCATCCAATAGGGGTAAAGGTTAGTGTCAGGCATCCATTAGGAGAAAAGGTTAGTGTAGGGGTAAAGGTTAGTGTCAGGCATCCAATGGGGTAAAGGTTAGTGTAGGGGTAAAGGTTAGTGTCAGGCATCCGGCAGGGGTAAAGGTTAGTGTCAGGCATCCAGCAGGGGTGAAGGTTAGTGTCAGGCATCCAATGGGGTAAAGGTTAGTGTAGGGGTAAAGGTTAGTGTCAGGCATCCAGCAGGGGTGAAGGTTAGTGTAAGGCATCCAATGGGGTAAAGGTTAGTGTAGGGGTAAAGGTTAGTGTCAGGCATCCAGCAGGGGTGAAAGTTAGTGTCAGGCATCCAATGGGGTAAAGGTTAGTGTAGGGGTAAAGGTTAGTGTCAGGCATCCAGCAGGGGTAGAGGTTAGTGTCAGGCATCCAATAGGGGTAAAGGTTAGTTTTAGGGGTAAAGGTTGGTGTCAGGCATCCATTAGGGGTAAATGTTAGTGTAGGGGTAAAGGTTAGTGTCAGGCATCCATTAGGAGAACATTTTAGTTGTAGGGGTAAAGGTTAGTGTCAGGCATCCATTAGGGGTAACGGTTAGTGTCAGGCATCCATTAGGGGTAAAGGTTAGTGTAGGGGTAAAGGTTAGTGTCAGGCATCCATTAGGAGAAAAGGTTAGTGTAGGGGTAAATGTTAGTGTCAGGCATTGAATAGGGGTAAAGGTTAGTTGTAGGGGTAAAGGTTAGTGTCAGGCATCCAATAGGGGTAAAGATTAGTGTAGGAGTGAAGGTTAGTGTCAGGCATCCACAAGGGGTAAAGGTTAGTGTCAGGCATCCATTAGGAGAAAAGGTTAATGTAGGGGTAAAGGTTCTAAAGGTTTTCTTCTAAAGACTCTCAGAAATTCAGAGCAGGACTCATCACCATCATAACGGGATGTATTACTGTATTCTCCACACAAAATGCTATATTATAACATATTACTGCAGACGTGCAAAAGCCAGATTCTTATATCTCTCGGGGACTTCTGGCATCATATCAGTCACCAGTACTTGTTGTTCCACCCAGTATAAAGCGAGGAAAGGGTTAGTGATAAGGCATACAGTAGGGGTAAAGGTTAGTGTCAGGCATCCAGCAGGGGTAAAGGTTAGTGTCAGGCATCCATAAGGGGTAAAGGTTAGTGTCAGGCATCCAGTAGGGGTAAAGGTTAGTGTAGGGGTAAAGGTTAGTGTCAGGCATCCAATAGGGGTAAAGGTTAGTGTCAGGCATCCATTAGGAGAAAAGGTTAGTGTAGGGGTAAAGGTTAGTGTCAGGCATCCAATGGGGTAAAGGTTAGTGTAGGGGTAAAGGTTAGTGTCAGGCATCCGGCAGGGGTAAAGGTTAGTGTCAGGCATCCAGCAGGGGTGAAGGTTAGTGTCAGGCATCCAATGGGGTAAAGGTTAGTGTAGGGGTAAAGGTTAGTGTCAGGCATCCAGCAGGGGTGAAGGTTAGTGTAAGGCATCCAATGGGGTAAAGGTTAGTGTAGGGGTAAAGGTTAGTGTCAGGCATCCATTAGGGGTAAATGTTAGTGTAGGGGTAAAGGTTAGTGTCAGGCATCCATTAGGAGAACATTTTAGTTGTAGGGGTAAAGGTTAGTGTCAGGCATCCATTAGGGGTAACGGTTAGTGTCAGGCATCCATTAGGGGTAAAGGTTAGTGTAGGGGTAAAGGTTAGTGTCAGGCATCCATTAGGAGAAAAGGTTAGTGTAGGGGTAAATGTTAGTGTCAGGCATTGAATAGGGGTAAAGGTTAGTTGTAGGGGTAAAGATTAGTGTCAGGCATCCAATGGGGTAAAGGTTAGTGTAGGGGTAAAGGCTAGTGTCAGGCATTGAATAGGGGTAAAGGTTAGTGTAGGGGTGAAGGTTAGTGTCAGGCATCGGATAGGGGTAAAGGTTAGTGTTGGGGTAAAGGTTAGTGTCAGGCATCCATTAGGAGAAAAGGTTAGTGTAGGGGTAAAGGTTAGTGTCAGGCATTGAATAGGGGTAAAGGTTAGTTGTAGGGGTAAAGGTTAGTGTCAGGCATCCAATAGGGGTAAAGGATAGTGTTGGGGTAAAGGTTAGTGTCAGGCATCCATTAGGAGAAAAGGTTAGTGTAGGGGTAAAGGTTAGTGTCAGGCATTGAATAGGGGTAAAGGTTAATTGTAGGGGTAAAGGTTAGTGTCAGGCATCCAATAGGGGTAAAGATTAGTGTAGGGGTGAAGGTTAGTGTCAGGCATTGCATAGGGGTAAAGGTTAGTGTTGGGGTAAAGGTTAGTGTCAGGCATCCATTAGGAGAAAAGGTTAGTGTAGGGGTAAAGGTTAGTGTCAGGCATTGAATAGGGGTAAAGGTTAGTTGTAGGGGTAAAGGTTAGTGTCAGGCATCCAATAGGGGTAAAGATTAGTGTAGGGGTGAAGGTTAGTGTCAGGCATCCACAAGGGGTAAAGGTTAGTGTCAGGCATCCATTAGGAGAAAAGGTTAATGTAGGGGTAAAGGTTAGTGTCAGGCATCCATTAGGGGTAAAGGTTAGTGTTAAGCATACAGTAAGTGGTAGAGGCAAAGGGTAGTGCTAGGCATACAGTAGGGGACTGTAAGCTTAGGCATACAGTGTTTGTGTGTGTGTGGGTGGGGAGGGGCAGGGCTTCTTGGCGCAAGGTGCACTCAGTGTAGTGCCCGAATGCGGTCTTTATTAGGTATAAGGTGCAGGGGGGTAGTTAGGGCTAGGCATCAGTGGGGGGGGGGTAGTTAGGGTTAGACATTAGCAGGCAAGTAATTAGTATTAGGAATCGATATGGGGTGGTAGTTAGGGTTAGGCATTGGCGGGGAGGGGGGGGGGGGGGTTTAGATAGCGTTAGGTATCGGCAGGGGGTAATAGCTGTAGGTTAATGGTTAGGTTGCATTTTATGATAGCAATACCTATAACTAATTGCAACATGGTATCACTGTTCAATCCTCTCCAATGCGGACACCAACAGTCACATGACTTCTTTACAGTCAGTGTAAAGATACATATGGCAATTTTCATCTTTGTTTTTGAAGTATGGACGACCCAGGATGGTGACGTGAGCCGGGCGCCGATTAGCAGAGCCAAAAGTTCAGCTTCAAAGAGAAAACTTTAAGGCGCGGGCAGACAGTCGATGCGGAGAGAGACTTCCCCCCGCTGCGCGCCGCCACCCAGGGAAGGATAAAGGAGATGATATTTATTATTTGCGAGTGCTGCGTTTTATTGTTAAAAATACCAATTTCAGAGGAATCCAGGCTTAGCGGAGCGTGTTCTGCACCGCAGACTGCTGAGGCTGCAAATGGAACAATCATAGGCAAATTATTTGCCGTGTGGGAAGGCAGCGATGCCAGAGGTGCCGTCGTTCCGGCCATACATTCTTCCCTATAAATTAATATGTCATTCACAGTGTAAATAAATCTGATTTATACCTCGGCCTGCAACGCCCGTAACAATTATTATGTATATGGTATGGAGAAAACTCATTATTCGCCGTTACTCCTGAGGGTGGCGGACGATCGCTGTACTCTCGTTGCCAAGCGAAGAACCAGGAGCCACCGAAATAGCAGACGAGAACGGGGTGATGAATTTGGGAAGCTGGGGGGACATTAATATAACGGCAGACCTCACCGACGCAAGACGCCGGACCTGACCGAGTGCAAAGAAATACAAAATAAGTTTCATTTTTAAAAACAGCAACTCCACCAAAACTTTTGAGGAAAAGCAAAGAAGAACCGTGGATTACTGGCTTATGTTTTGGGAGGACCGTTGATCGGAGACAGAGCTTTCTGTCATCAGACAATCCCTAATGTCTTGAACTGTCATTAGTGGTTCAAGGCATCCCATGCCAGACTCAGCCCTAATCCACTGCCTCACCTCCTCCATGTTTCACAGTATGATTTTTTTAGTCAGTGGACAAAAAGTTGATGGTACTTAGCAAAAAGCTTCAGTATTGACTAAACTACCCAAAGGACATTCTACTAAAAGCATTGAGGCTTGTTGTCAGTATGACTTTTAGCAAATTCCAGTGTAGCTAATTTATGTTTTTCTTCCAGTATTGAAAATGGCCTTGATCTTTTTCCATTGGCTTCACAGTTGTTGAAAAAGTGGTGATTGTTCCAGTCAGACCCAGGTGGACCTTGTCCGTGAAGGTCGTCTTGTATCTTTGTGAAAATTGCCCTCGGCTTTTGGTCTACCCTTTTCACTCACTTACTGCCCAGATTTACCACACTTGGCCACATCCACTGCTACAGTTCTATGGACCTTAGACATCTTCATATTGTTTGTAGACGTTATCACAGTAACTTCCTTCTTGTGGCTTTAGAAAGTATTGGAGTCACATCAAATTCGTTGTAAAGCACAAGTGAGTGAACTTCCCCGACCCTGCCCACTTGTTTGGCACCAGCATGGTGGAGTTTGGGAGTATTTGTGTTTCCAAATTTGATATCCTGAATTTGAACACCTTATGGCTGAACATGTTTTATGGGAGCACGCTGTGGTTGGACATGTTCTAAGCAGGAACATCATGGCTGGATATCTTACAAGGGGGCACATAAGGCGGCACATTATGGTTGCACATGCCATATGGGGGCACATTATGGCTGGATGTGTTATAGCGGTTTAATCTATGATCAAAGTCGGTTATTAATTACAGAGGAACTTAAAGAGACTTTGTAACGTCAAAAAGATCCCCTGGGGGGTACTCACCTCGGGTGGGGGAAGCCTCCGGATCCTAATGAGGCTTCCCACGCCGTCCTCTGTCCCACGGGGGTCTCGGTGCAGCCCTCCGAACAGCCGGCGACAGACCCGACTGTCAGTTCAATATTTACCTTTGCAGGCTCCAGCGGGGGCGCTGTGGCTGCTCTCGGCTCCGAACTACACGGAAATACCTGATCTCAGTCGGGTCCGCTCTACTGCGCAGGCGCCGGATACTTGCGCCTGCGCAGTAGAGCAGACCCGACGGTGATCGGGTATTTCCGTGTAGTTCGGAGCCGACAGCCGTCAGAGCGCCTGCGCAGGAGCCAGGAAGGTAAATATTGACGTCATTATTCTCGGAGGGCTGCAGCGAGACCCCTGAGGGACGGAGGACGGCGTGGGAAGCCTCATTAGGATCTGGAGGCTTCCCCCACCTGAGGTGAGTACCCCCCAGGGGATCCTTTGATGTTACAGATCCTCTTTAAGCGAAAATGAGAGAAAAATAAATCAATAATTGCAAAGATGGAAGTAAAAAAATAGAAGACAGATCAAGAAATGATTTATATTTGCCATGTCATTGGTTCATATTGCTTGATCCACAATCAGCCTGCATGGATGTAATCATTTTTACTACTGGCAGACATAAAAAAACAGGCAGTAACAACTGCTATTATCTATAACCACACTTCCCTAGCAATACGATAAGTTAAAAGGTTTTTTTTTTATAGCTATACATATGCACAGAGAGAGATACTGGTTGCAGTTGGAAATGGCCGTTATTTCCCACAATGCAACAAGCTTCCCAGACAGGAAACTAAGGACCATGGTCATGACATCACACTGTGGGAGGAGTTTGACCACAATATCCGCCATACAGAGTGATTAAAGTTGGTTACACACTGGTGAAACTTCAAAACATCAGAAATTAATGGCTTCTGTGAAAGAAGAAAATGGTCACTTCCTGTCGGGCGAGCAAACATGCACCGCCCAGCTTTTTACTGCGCACACGTCGACAGAGAACGCCGTTCCTGCGCAGACCTCCGAGCAGAGCTGTTAAGGCCTCGTTCACATTAGGCAACGCAGATGGCCTGTTCAGAACGCAAACGCATTCATTCGCACGCCATTTGTGTTGCTGTGCATTGCGCTGCTGATCCCATTCATTACAGTGCACTTTGCCAAAAATGCATGCAGCAGTGCGATATAGCGCATCACACAACTGTGCAGCGCGCATATTCTGAACGACACAAGTACTCTATGCACTTCTGATGTTCTTGCTGATCACACACCATATGCACTGCCGAAATGCGCACGGCAGCACATATAGTGTGAACAAGGTCTAAGTGCTGATATCCCTGCCCTCTGACCTCCATAAACAACATCTCCATATAAATACTTTCACAGGATTTTAAACTCGACGCACATATTTTTTTTTACCCTTCACTTTAAGAAAAGAAATCGAAACACGGCTAACTTATTTTGTGACAGTTCAATAATTGAGTGTTTTCTTGCCCAGAAGCAAACGCCAGCAGTTGTGAGAGGAGGGAACAGAGGTACTCAGCACAGAGAGGCTTTGATTAATACACAGTAGTGGTGCGGGGTGGCCAGAGAGTGCAGGAATACAGAGCAGCCACCGTGGGACGCCACTGCCCTGATTAACCATAATGGTGCCTGAGCCAAAGGGGGGGAGGGGGGGGGGGGGTGACACATGACAGAATGGTGTGAACTCTAATATTAGTTATAGATTGTATAACACTAACTCTCCCCTCCTGATATACTCTGTGCAGCTGGCAGACTCTGCTCCCTCCTTTAACTCTCCTCTTCTGATATACTCTGTGCTGCTGGAGGATTCTGCTCCTTCCTCTAACTCCCCTCTCCTGATATACTCTGTGCTGCTGGAGGACTCTGCTCCCTCCTCTAACTCTCCTCTTCTGATATACTCTGTACTGCTGGAGGACCCTGCTCCCTCCTCTAACTCTCCTCTTCTGATATACTCTGTACTGCTGGAGGACCCTGCTCCCTCCTCTAACTCTCCTCTTCTGATATACTCTGTACTGCTGGAGGACCCTGCTCCCTCCTCTAACTCTCCTCTTCTGATATACTCTGTGCTGCTGGAGGATTCTGCTTCTTCCTCTAACTCTCCTCTTCTGATATACTCTGTGCTGCTGGAGGACTCTGCTCCCTCCTCTATCTAACTCTCCTCTCCTGATATACTCTGTGCTGCTGGAGGACTCTGCTCCTTCCTCTATCTAACCCTCCTCTCCTGATATACTCTGTGCTGCTGGAGGACTCTGCTCCTTTCTCTATCTAACTCTCCTCTCCTGATATGCTCTGTGCTGCTGGAGGACTCTGCTCCTTCCTCTATCTAACCCTCCTCTCCTGATATACTCTGTGCTACTGGAGGACTCTGCTCCTCTCCTGATATACTCTGTGCTGCAGGAGGACTCTGCTCCTTCCTCTATCTAACCCTCCTCTCCTGATATACTCTGTGCTGCTGGAGGACTCTGCTCCTCTCCTGATATACTCTGTGCTGCAGGAGGACTCTGCTCCTTCCTCTATCTAACCCTCCTCTCCTGATATACTCTGTGCTGCTGGAGGACTCTGCTCCTTCCTCTATCTAACTCTCCTCTCCTGATATACTCTGTGCTGCAGGAGGACTCTGCTCCTTCCTCTATCTAACTCTCCTCTCCTGATATACTCTGTGCTGCTGGAGGACTCTGCTTCCTCCTCTATCTAACTCTCCTCTCCTGATATACTCTGTGCTGCTGGAGGACTCTGCTCCCTCCTCTATCTAACTCTCCTCTCCTGATATACTCTGTGCTGCTGGAGGACTCTGCTCCTCTCCTGATATACTCTGTGCTGCAGGAGGACTCTGCTCCTTCCTCTATCTAACCCTCCTCTCCTGATATACTCTGTGCTGCTGGAGGACTCTGCTCCTTCCTCTATCTAACTCTCCTCTCCTGATATACTCTGTGCTGCAGGAGGACTCTGCTCCTTCCTCTATCTAACTCTCCTCTCCTGATATACTCTGTGCTGCTGGAGGACTCTGCTTCCTCCTCTATCTAACTCTCCTCTCCTGATATACTCTTTGCTGCTGGAGGACTCTGCTCCCTCCTCTATCTAACTCTCCTCTCCTGATATACTCTGTGCTACTGGAGGACTCTGCTCCTTCCTCTGTCTAACTCTCCTCTCCTGATATACTCTGTGCTGCTGGAGGACTCTGCTCCCTCCTCTATCTAACCCTCCTCTCCTGATATACTCTGTGCTGCTGGAGGACTCTGCTCCTCCCACTATCTAACTCTCCTCTCCTGATATACTCTGTGCTGCTGGAGGACTCTGCTCCTTCCTCTATCTAACTCTCCTCTCCTGATATGCTCTGTGCTGCTGGTGGACACTTCTCCTTCCTCTAACTTTCCTCTCCTGATATACTCTGTGCTGCTGGAGGGCTCTGCTCCTTCCTCTAACTCTCCTCTCCCTATATACTCTGTGCTGCTGGAGGACTCTGCATTTCCCACCATGTAACTCTCATCTCCTGATATACTCTGTGCTGTTGGAGGACTCTGCACCTCTCGCTATCTAACTCTCCTCTCCTGATATACTCTGTGCTGTTGGAGGACTCTGTTCCTTCCTCTAACCCTCCTCTCCCTATATACTCTGTGCTGCTGGAGGACTCTGCATTTCCCACCATGTAACTCTCATCTCCTGATATACTCTGTGCTGTTGGAGGACTCTGCACCTCCTGCTATGTAACTCTCATCTCCTGATATACTCTGTGCTGTTGGAGGACTCTGTACCTCACGCTATGTAACCCTCCTCTCCCTATATACTCTGTGCTGTTGAAGGACTCTGCACCTCCCGCTATGTAACTATGCATTCAGAGTTTTGCCGGTCCAATGCAGGCAGGAAATATAAGTAATCATCTTCCTCCTTACCATATTCTTGCTGTTTCCCTGAGAAATATGTAACAGCCTCCTATAAATAGACAAATATACACTCCAGAATAAAATCAATGTATTCAGCGCTGGCGCTGCCTGGAGAGTCAGGCAATTTCCACTCGCTGTGCTTTCTTGTTCTGCGCAGCGACGTGCTGAGACACAGAATGGCTGACTTTCAATACGGAATCATACAGGCCTCCCCCAGCCAATCACAAGGCCCGGCCAACATTCCTGCCGTCAGCTGACGACGCCAAAGAATCCGAAGATTTCTCACAATGTAACATTTTCTTCTTGTTCCGTTCCCTTCAATCTTCCAGGAATCTGGGATACAAATAAGCTTCGAAAATGGCTTCTTTCACACCTCTGAATCCCCGAAGGCGCTAAAAAATAAAGATATGCTAAAACCGGCTAAAAGCTATATTTTAAAAAGTGTACCCCAAGTGACATGTGACATGATGAGATAAACATGTGTATGTACAGTGCAAAACATATAATTAACCAGGCTGTTTTACTTGTTTTATTTTGCTGCCTGAAAGAGTTAATTTTTAGGAATGGAAGTGACATATTGAGCCTGATTCACTATTCGGTGCTAACCCAGTTAGCACACCCAAAGGCTTTGGGCGTGCTAACTAGGGTGTTAAGTAGTTAGCACCAAGAAAAGTGAATCAGCTTGTGTGCAAAGTTTTGCGCGCGCACAGCGCGTGAAACGTTGCATCGCGGTGCGACGCAAAGGACGCCCCCGATGCGACTATAAGGGAGCATTGGGTGCAACCTTAATGTCGCATAGTGCGACCACAAGGTTTCACTCAATGCGCCCTTATAGTCACATCGGGTACGCTGTTTTCAAAGTTTTTGCACGTGGGACTTTGCACGCAAGTGCTAGTTAGTACTTTAGGCGTGAAGAGGGGCTTTTCACAACAGTTAGCACCGCTTTGTGATTCAAGCCCACTCTGTCTTGTCTGTACCTTGTTGGGAATATACTAAACATCACTGATACGGAAATTGCAGCCATAAAAGTTTTCCTGGCAGAATACAACTTCTGAGCTCAGGGGAGAGATAGAAAAAGGTCAACAGTTTGTGTATTTTAACTCTGGGGCAATTAATAGGTTGCCACTGATTAGAGACAGGAAAACATTCAACCCACTTTGTTAATGTTTAATTTTCAGGTTAGACCAGACAATAGAAAGAAAAAACAATACCATCGTAAACGTAGCAGCCCACGCAGGGGTTCTAAAGTAGTAGCAAAAGCTGAACAGTCAAAAAGAACTACTAACCTTTGTAAATGTTTAAATATAAAAGAAAACCCTGGGATACTTAAATAAAGTCATTTTTAGGAGTAGGAGAATAAATACATTTGATTATCTCATCAGATTATTTTCACTACGGGATCACTTTAGGTGATATATTTTATTAATTGGTAAATTCCGTAGGTTCTATAGAAAGATAAATGGTAAGTAAGGTACATCAGGGGAACTTTTGTATCTTTTTGGAATAGTTACACGTAGGCAAAACAGCAAATTTGGGCGCCAGAGGAATTTGGTCCGCGCAAGTTTAGGTGACCCATAGATGCCCGTGTTAATATTGGTTATTTATGAGGAGGCAATTTGATTGTGTGCCACCGTTCATGGCCGTTAACAAAATTGGGGCCATTGGGTTCCCAAACGTACGCAGCACCCGTTATTTATCACGTATAGTGGTTAAGATTTCCAGTGGGCGGCGATAAGGCATGGGTAAGGGGCCCGTTACTGTTAAGCATCTGTAGACGAAGGGGTCATGTGAGAGTAGGGTTAGGGTTTGAGGTTAGGGTAAAATATATTGCTATATTACTATTGGTATTACTACTGCCCAATAGTACATCTGTAATTTTAGCGATTTTCTGCTAGCGACTCTTAATGGCTGTTTCTGTGGCGCCTATTTTGCATGTAGACACATTTAGGGGCTGTTTCTAAAGCAGTTTCTTTCTAACTCCCGATTCCCCAGTTAGCCTACAAAGGCTGAGCTTTGCACCAGACCTGTATTAGTTATATGCTCCTTTTTTATGGCCTGATGAAGCAAGATACACCTACGAAATGCGCTGCACTTTCTGGAGTATGTAAATAAATTGTTGTTTGCTGAATATACTCAACAGTGTTTTGTGTCTGCTTGGAGGAGTAATTCCACCTCTGCCTCCTCTCAACATTTTTAAGTGAATTTTAACCTTCTGGCGCATCTGTCTGCGTATACAGCTTTGTCTACTGTGAAGGTTGAAACGTAACTTCCCATCATGCATGCTGTGCGTCGTAACACGTGCACAAAATC
This sequence comes from Hyperolius riggenbachi, assembly GCF_040937935.1. Classification (NCBI taxonomy): domain Eukaryota; kingdom Metazoa; phylum Chordata; class Amphibia; order Anura; family Hyperoliidae; genus Hyperolius; species Hyperolius riggenbachi. Next base: position 354,372,777 of record NC_090651.1, on the reverse strand, counting down.
GTGTCAGTACGCACGTTAGCTACTGGGAAAGAGCCTTTACCAACTTCTATAAGTTTATTTTATTCATCCGATATAATTTTCTCTTTTTTTGTATTTTTAAACTATGTTGACAGTCGTTGACAGTCGGTCCCTGCAGCCTCCACGCAAGCGGCAAATGAAAGCAGCAGGGACGGTAATCGCCTTCAGAATCTGGGGCAGGAAAGGACGGCGAGCGCGGTAGAGTCAGTCCGGTGGCGTTTATCTAGTCCACTTGTCACCGCTCAGTGATCTGATTATACCGGAGAAGCCCGTAGAGGTGGGGAAGATAGACAGAATGGTGTCTTGTCCGTCCTAACCGGCGGTAAAGAGGAACCGGCGTGAAACAGATTGCGAAGGTACATTAACCGCGTTAGCCAGGAGAATGGAGCTGCGGCCGGGGAAACCAGATTATGCATTATTGAAATAACTTATTAGAGAGTGCTGAACAGCTGCAGAGCAGCTAATTCCTTCCAGCGACTGGCCGCACTTTGCATAACTTGGTAAAGCCGAGAATAGAACGGCGTTGCGGGTAAATTGCATCTATTGTTGGAAGGCCCGGCCTTCTGCGTGAGCGAAGGTGACAAATTAAACGCATTTAAGTGTAACCGCCCTTTCCTGATCCCCCCGTGTGAAGGAATGTGAGCGGAAATCCACTGCATCTGTTTAAAGTGTTTAAATGTCTCTTAATATCCCTTCAATCAAGCCTTGACCTGCAGAGCTGAGATATATTATTATTGATTTATAGCGCCAACCTAGACAATGGCACTGTGTAAGGTAAGGAAAAAAACATGGGTTAACACGGGGTACATAATAATACAGACAATGGTGTACACCAAATATAGACATTGGTATATAATAAAGATTGGGTAGACATGGTCATAACAGTGACAAATGTAACATGATGAATAACAGGTTTAGCATTATCAGCTGTGCTAAAATGTTGCATTCCCACGGCAGTCATTAAACCCCCCAAATCCCTGGGGCAAAATGTGGGGAGTGCTTCCTGGTAGAGGCAGAGCTTAGCGCTTTAGCTCTGCCTCTGCTCATCTCAATGCCCGCTGATCACCACCTTTCCCCGCCCCTCTCAGTTTTCTTTCACTGAGCGGGGCGAGGCGGCGATCAGCGCGGATTGATGCTAATGGAGGCAGAGCTACAGCGCTAAGCTCTGCCTCCCTGGGCAGCAAAATCCATGACTTCGTGGAATTTTGACCCGGTCTTTGGGGGGTTTAATGACAGCGTTCTGACGCGGGAATGCAGCGTTTTTGCACTGCTGATATTGCTAAAGATACATGTCTAATAAAAAGATGATTTTTATAAGGCTTGAAACACTCTTTAACAAATTCCAAAACACAAAAAGGTGAGAGAGCTCTGATCTTGCGAGCTTACAGGCAGGGCCGCCTTCAGGGCATCTCCGACGGGACTGCTGTATGAGGTCCGAGTGATTCTGGGACCCGGCGAACAGCGCCACACATGGGCTGCCCATTAATGTGATGAGAGGTGCTGGGAGGCTCATCCAGGAGTTATTATCATCAAAGAATAAAGTAAACCTGAGACAAATGGGAGAAAAAGGATTTTAACTTACCTGGGGCTCCTTCCAGCCTCCTGTAGTCCATTAGCTCCCTCAATACTCTTCCGGTCCAATTTGTTGTGCTCCTGTGAAGTCTGCACAATTCAGCTGGGTTGCGGGGAACTGCGGATGCACCGTTCTGGGCCGCACGCCTCCTCCATCGTGCTCCCATAGCTGGAAGTGTTTTGTTCAACCGCAGTTACAGTCTTAATGAACTGAGCATACGCAAAACGCTCCCATGTGGGCAGGGCCGGATTTGTACTTTTTACCACCCTAGGCCACTGTCACCAGCTGCCCCCCTTCAGTATAGGTAGCGAAATGACCCCTCCCTCTTCCCTCTAGTATATGTAGCCTGATGACCCCTCCAGTATAGGTAGCCATATGACTCCTCCCCCTTTCCTCTAGTATATGTAGCCAGATGACTCCTCCCCCTTTCTATCCAGTATAGGTAGCCAGATGACTACCTTAATCCCTCCTTTTCCCCACCCCCCTTTCAGTATAGGTAGTTAGCTTGCCTTCACACCACAGCAGCCATCAGTGTCACTCATTTCTCCGCTTGTCTCCAGTGCAGAAGCTTCCTCTTCCTTTCCGTCTCCAATGCTGCCCAAATCCATAGCCGCCAGCCACAATACAAATGCGCTCAGAGAGCAAGGTGGCTGCTGCACAGGCGGCTAGCAGCAGAGAACCGCAGTCTGGCACTCGCCTGATCTCCTTGCATTGCAGCATTTGCAAGCTTGCAAAAGCTGCACCAGTTTAGCCTGCTGCTTTGGTGCCCTTGCTCCTGTGGTGCCCTAGGCCATGGCCTAGGTGGCCTTGGCCTAAATCCGGCCCTGCATGTGGGGGCAGAGGGGAGTGAATGGGGGCCCCGTAGGTTTGTCCAGTATGGGACCCAAAAAATTCTGATGGGGTCCTTGCTTACAGGTGTCAAACTCACCTGCGGGCCACCTCACTATTTTATGTGGCCTTGAAAAGCTTGAAATGTGCATCATTCTAAGCAGAAAAAGAATGCCAGCAACCTGCCTTCCCCTCCACACTGGAGATTCTTGGTTGAAACACTGTCAGTTTGAGCTGGGGTGCGGCAACAGCCCATGGAACCCCCATTGCAATGGTAGCAGCTCCCCCCCCTCTTTGGATTCAAAACTCCCAGTGTAGCTGGTAAACTAGATGCGCCAATACCCTGTTACCTCCCCCCTTACGGAAAACAAAGGGTGCTGCCATAGGAGCCCATTATAAAACCTGTGATTTGTGGCAACGCAGGCACATTTGGGCGCATGGAGGGGCGCGATAAAATTGTAAAACTCCCAATCTCCTTAGTTACACCACCACCTCCGATGTTTGGCAGAACTCGGGCGCACAGAACTTGGCAATGCGGCTAACAAAAAAACAAAGTTTACACTTGAAGAGGAGAGCTTAGCAGCTCCCCGAGAAGTCATTTCTCTCCTTCTCGCTCTCTTTCTGGTGAGGCAAAGTATTTGCTTTACTCCATAAATTATTAAGAACAGCCGTACCCGGTTGGCAGTGGCTGTGCGGAGAGTGGAGTGACCTTTGCGGCAGCATTAATCTGATTTAATGCCGTGTTTACAGCTGTTTTGCACCTGATAAAAGCCGTTATTGGGAGTAAGCTGGAAGCGTTAGGACAAAAAGATAATACGATTAATAATTCATCAACGCCTAATTAGCTATACATAACAGGCTAACGCCATTGATCCATGTTTTATTACTGGCCAGTGACTAGCGCAGAGCGTATTTACAGAGGTGGAAAATACCGCTAGGAATCATGCTGGGTGGTGACTGCCAAGCAATGGCTGCGGAATAGCTTTGTGGGCAAGGTGGGCAGCTGACTAGGGCCTCAGGGATAGGGGGGCAATGAGGCTCTAACACTGTATATATTCTGCATTCAATTTGCACACAAGCAGTTATTCATATCTCGTTGGTTATTTTTGTTTGCGGGAACCCCCCGCAAACATTTGTTTCGTTATTATACGGGGTACCCCAAGATTCCATTTCTGCTGTCCACGTTATGAGTCGGATAATGGAAAACGGTATTAACATGCCTCACTAACATGCCACACTTATCTGAGCAATCATTAGTCCTTCCCGTCACATGCAATCGCATGTCCTATCAGATTTGGTCCTGGGAGTCATTCTGTCACTCCTCCAACAAATGAAGTATGTCAAAGTGAGAAGTTACAAATTAAACAGTATATCAAGTAATAGTTGATACCCGCTGTTTTTGATCCATCGTGAGCCTGCATGTCATCATTTTTACTGCTGATAGACATAAAAAAATGGACAGCTATATAGCTATATATATGTATATATATATATATATATATATATATATGCAGATGCACAGAGGTAGATATTGCTTACTTGGCAGTTGGAAAAGGCCATTATTTCCCACAATGCAATGAGGTTCACAGACAGGAGACTGTCTTAGCCATGGTCCTGACATCACACTGTGGGAGGGGTTTCACCACAATATTAGGGATGGTCAATAAGATGCAACTAATTCCAAGCCAATACAGATTTACACTGATTTGAATGCAAATGTATGCAGCTTCAAAAATACACCGATTGAATGAAGGTTTAGGCTGCTTTCACAGTGGGATGTTACAGGCGCACGTTAGAGCAGCCTGTAACGCTGCCCAACTCACAGTAATGAAAAATCAATGTGCTGTTCACTGCCCACGTTGTGTTATATTGTAACGCTGCACGTTAAGTGAAAGTGCTGCATGCTGTACGCTATACACGGCTAAGCTGCGTTAGACTGTTTGCACATGCTCAGTAATGAACACAAGATGTCAAAGCGCTATAGCTGATTTTGTCACATAGGGTGCGCTATCACCAGGGTTAGGTTAACCTTTTTAACAGTTCACAAATGTTCAGCGCACACCCTCATTGATCCAACTTTGTATGCTCCAATGTAATGTCCATATTCACATTCCCGCATTAGTGCCTCCAAGATCAGCAATACCTCCACCATAGACACCCACTAGTGATACACTCACCAGATGTCTTGGCCACTGTTAGACTGGCCGACCACGCTCAATTCCAGTGATCCCAGGCTCATCAGGATCCCGGCACCTATTGCAACTCTCTTTCTTTGATCCTTTTATAACTTGCAATACCTCAAGGGAAACAAATCCTCACATAGCATAATACTGTTTTCTTAAAATCAAGTTTTATTAAAAATTGCACTCACATGTCCAAAGAAATATACTGCGCACAGAGTTTTTCCACGGGCTCTCCCCCGTTGCCAGGCTGGGCGCACTTTATGGACTCCACTGTCGTCCGACCCTTGCTGCTACTCTTTCCAAGAGCTCCTCACTTATCCTGGTATATCCAACCTCCGCCCAATCGATTTCGTTACTGCCTCGTAACTCATCAGGGTCTGATGAGTTACGAGGCAGTAACGAAATCGATTGAGCGGAGGTTGGATATACCAGGATAAGTGAGGAGCTCTTGGAAAGAGTAGCAGCAAGGGTCGGACGACAGTGGAGTCCATAAAGTGTGCCCAGCCTGGCAACGGGGGAGAGCCCGTGGAAAAACTCTGTGCGCAGTATATTTCTTTGGACATGTGAGTGCAATTTTTAATAAAACTTGATTTTAAGAAAACAGTATTATGCTATGTGAGGATTTGTTTCCCTTGAGGTATTGCAAGTTATAAAAGGATCAAAGAAAGAGAGTTGCAATAGGTGCCGGGATCCTGATGAGCCTGGGATCACTGGAATTGAGCGTGGTCGGCCAGTCTAACAGTGGCCAAGACATCTGGTGAGTGTATCACTAGTGGGTGTCTATGGTGGAGGTATTGCTGATCTTGGAGGCACTAATGCGGGAATGTGAATATGGACATTACATTGGAGCATACAAAGTTGGATCAATGAGGGTGTGCGCTGAACATTTGTGACATGCTCAGTAATGTTGGAGGAGGAGGGGAGAGTCCGCTATTGCGGCCAGCCACATGGCTAATTAATATTCACTGCACTGTGTGACGTGCAGTGTTTACTTCCTGGAGTGGCCGCTCTGTGCAGCGATTGGCTTGCGAGAGCACGTGGTCCGCATGCATCAAAAAGTACACATCACGGCATCACGGACGCATCAAGAGCCGCCTAACGCAGCTCAATCTGACGTCCAACTTCAACACCACCATACGTTGCGTTAGGGGTACGTTATGCGACCTTAACGTCGCATCTAACACAACGCCTTAGTGGGAAAGAGGCCTTAATGGGAGCATTCCAAGCTTGATAAATTTACATAAAACTTTGTAAAACAGAAACGGCACTGACTCGTAATTATTTGCATCTCATCACAAAAAATATTGCAAACAATTACGTGTGTGTGTTGGACGTCAGTGGACCGCAAGAAGACGACACAAAAAGGAACCAAACTTTTTTTAATCATTTTGGAAAGACACTTTTTACTTTATTAGTAAAGGAACGTAATTCCTTTACTAATTTAAAGGACCCCTAGCATGAAAAATGGTAACATTTTAAATACATGAAAATGCATAAATAAAAAGTACACCCCAGAGTAAAATTAGTTATAAATTACTTTTTTCCTATGCTGCTGTCACTTACAGTAGTTAGTAGACAGAAATGACAGGCTTTTGACTCGTCCATCTCTTCATGTGGGAATTTCAGTATTTTATTTATCCTTCAAAAAAGCACTCCCCGGAAAGGATCTATACAAAGATGCAGACTGCCCCTCCTACCTGTTTGCGCACTATTCTGGCAGTTGGACTGAGCAACTGCCATTCACTAAGTGCTTTTGAAAATAAAGAAAACCACGAGCATCCCCCATGAGGAGACATGTCAGTTCTGTCAGATTTCTACTATCTACTGCAAGTGACAGCAACAGAGGAGAAAAGTAAATTAGGGCTTGTGTACACCAAACTCGCTATTGCAGTCTCTAGCGCTTAGCGATATCGATTTTGTGAAGCGATTTTCAGAGCGATTTTTGAATGAATGAGCATTTTTGCTCATTCATTCAAGCTGCATTGCTCCAAAAAATGCTACATGCAGCGCATTTGCAATTTTAGAAAAAAAACTTCAGTAGCCAAATGCTTTTCAAAGCACTGGTGATTTGAAAAGCGCTCAGAAGCGCTCTTGGTGTGCATCAGCCCTCATGGCACATTTTACTCTGGGAGAAATTTACTTTACCGGTATGTACTTGAATACAAGTCGACTCCAATATTTAACCCTCTTAAGCTGGATTTTTTTATTGACTCAAGTATAAGTCTACCCAGCAAAGTTAATGGCTGCACTTGGGGACCAGTAGGGCTTAATGACTGCACTGCATAAACAGTTGCAGCCATTAACTCCTCCTGTCCCTTAAGTGCACGCCTCTTCCAGGCCCCCGAGTGCAGCAATTACTTACTCACCTTCCTGCAGCTCAGTATCCCCCCCCCCCCCCCCCTTTCCTTGTTAATAGTTGTGGCCAGGACTTTCACACCTGTGCTTTCTTGTCATTTCCTTTCCTCAAAGTATCACTTACCACAGGGTACATTGCTGCAGTTGGGAATGTCACTAATAGTACACACATTACTCAGTGTGCTCAGTGTTTCCTGTGACTCCTGTATAAGCCGACCCCTATACTTTTATGAAGTGAATCAGACCTAAATTTCTAGACTTATAGTAGACTATATACTTTCATGCATTTTAAATGTTATGACTTTTTGCAATAGTGATCCGCTAATCGGCAAAGCCCTTTTTTAGTCCATTATAATGTTATGGGGGGAAAAAATATACACAGTATATACATTATTTTTTGGAGGGGACGCAATAAAGCAAAGCACATCTAAGGAATGTACATTGCACTGGCAATTTACTGGCGATGCCTCAGACTATTCTATTCATAATTGCGGTCCCTGTTTCGCCGGCCCCGCGTGATATTAGCATATTTCTTATATAGGTTTTGCATTAATATTTATCAGAAATAAGAGGAAACATGGTAGACTCAGAATAGAGTACGGCTGTGCGGACGGCAGGGAGCCGGCGAATTCATAGCTCTCCGTTCAGCCTCATCTTCCGCTTATAATCACCAGGGATACAAGTCATAGCGCTCCAGTTCTTGGCTGGTCTGTTAAGATTTAACAAGTCTTGCATTAATTACTACAAGTCTCTTAATGTTGTGAGGAAGCGGTAAGCTGTTGTGTGAACTGTGTTTAGGATTGTTTTGTCCATTAATGCCAAACTTTAGTAAACTTTTTGGGGCAGTGGTGACTATTATATGTATGTAGGTGTACAGTATATAATAGTAGGCATAAGATAAAGTGACCATGAGACGAGGCTTGCTAAAAGGTTGTTTGAGGTGGTGGCAACAGGGTTTTAAAGAGACACCGATTACCGTATTTTATTATTCAGCCATCTTCAGCAGCAAATTCCAAGCGGATTTGTGATATTCCCTCTGCCTCCTATCCAGTCAATCTCCGTCGATCTCCGCCTCTCCCCGCCCCTCTCAGTGAAAGAAGACTGAGAGGGGTGGGGAGAGGCGGAGATCGGCAGAGATTGACTGGAGAGGAGGCACAGCTCTGCCTCTACCAGGAAGGAAGATTTGCAAGCCCTGGAACTTTGCTGGGCCATTTCTTAGGCATAAATAACTTATTTTACCGTGTGATTGCGGCTAATCCACTTGGAATTTGCTGCTGAAGCTGGCTGAATAATAAAATAAGTTAAAAAAAAGACACTTCAGTGTCTCTTTAAGAGGGGTTGCTCAGCATGATCAGAACTGAAGTGTGTGTAAAAATAGTGGCTGTCCACTCTTGACCTCCAGTGTTGAGATGAATGATTGGGGGGGATTGGGAAGAGTGAAGCATGCTATATCAGATAAGTGGGGAAGCAGAAGGGACCTGTTAAAGGACACCCAAGGTAGGAGACATATGGAGGCTGCCATATTTATTACCTTATAAACAATGAACATTGCCTGGCCATCCTGCTGATCCTCTACCTCTAAAGGTGCGTACACACATGCGACTATAGTCGTTTGAAACGGTCGTTCTCCGATCATTTCAAACGGCGATTGTTTAAAAAGAAGCAGCCAACAACCATAAAGTCTAACGATGGACGAGCTAGATCATTAAAAACGAACGATCTAGCTTGGCGGATTTTTTCCAACGACAATTGTTTGCAAAAGTAGTACATCGTTGGAAACCGGTCGTTCGTACTAGGCTTGACATGCGCATTTCACTATTTCTCCATGGAACTTTTCATTTTTATGCGCAAGTGCAACAGTTGCTTTACGTGATGTAACGTTCGTTCTAACGATCAGATTGTTACACACCTTTAAAAACTAACTTTACTTAGGTCGTTCTTTCATCAATTAAAAGTTTGTCCGTCGTTCACAACGAACGATCGTTGTCGCATGTGTGTACGTAGCTTTATACTTTTAGCCATCGATCCTAAACAAGCATGCAGCAGATCAGATGTTTCTGACTGAAGTGTGACTGGATTACCTGAAAGCTTGTTTCAGGTGTGATTCAGGCGCTACTACAGCCAAATAGATCAGCAGAACTACCAGGCAACAGGGATTGTTTAAAAGGAAATAAATATGGCAGCCTCCATATCCCACTCACTTCAGGTGTCCTTTCAGAGAAAAAAACAGCCTTGGTGTTTAAGTTACAAGTTTGCATTTAGCTGTAGGAATGATGTTCTTGCAAAAACCCAACTCGGTTCTCGTTACAAGCAAATCAAAGAACAGAAGATCAGAAACAAGAGCTGACAACATGGCTGCTTTGGTTTCTGCCGGCCGTACGGCCAAGCAAAGCCGAATAACGTTCTGTTGTTCTCCCGGTTCCGCATGAAATATCAGCAGAAGATCATCGGCAGTAACAAGGGAAATGGGGAAATAATGACATTTCTTGTTACATTTTATGCCGAAGCTAAGTGCTGCAGCTCAGGGCTGAAATAATGAGATTTTTATTGAATACTGGGCAGACAAGAGGCCAGGAGAGACGTGAAGACCTCCCCCACAGCTGGGACGATGGCGCGGCTTCTGCGGAGACGTGACCGATGATGCCTTACATCGAGGCGTTCAGTTCATTTACACTGATAAGTGCAAGATAAACACTGATGAGTTATCATCACAATAACAGCCTTCCATAGTCCTGGATCTGCCAACTTGACCTCCTTTCCTCCATACAAGACGCTCCCCATCGGCTGAGAGGCTGCTTTCTATTAGAACGGTCCCAGGCCCATCTTCTCACATCTCCCACCGGTGATAGATCAGGCAATATTTACTTCCTCATCCTTCTTCAGAATTTCATATCCAACCTCTGCCATTAAACATGAAGCACCACTTCAAACAACCATAGGATTTCTCATAATCAGCCTTTAAAGACAATCTGTACTCTAAAATTCTTACAATAAAAAGCATACCATTCTATTCATTATGTTTTCCTGGGCCCCTCTGTGCTGTTTCTGCCACTCCCTGCTGCAATCCTGGCTTGTAATTGCCAGTTTTAGGCAGTGTTTACAAACAAAAGACATGGCTGCTAACCAGCATGTGATAGGCTGAGAGGAGCTCAGTCTGTGACTCACACAGAGCCTGCAGGGGGCGTGGAGAGGGTGTGTATAACTTCTATCCTATCACAAGCAGAGCAGCACTTTCCTGCCTGAGTGCCTTAGCCTGACAAAGCTGACAAAGGAAAGAAGATTAGGTTATATAACAGAGATAATACAGCCACTGTGCAACTAGGAAAGGCGGCAGTAAGACAGACCCCATTAGAAGAGGCAGGGCCGGATTTACCATAAGGCCCTTTAGGCACCTGCCTACAGGCGCCTGATGATAGAAAGGCGGCTTACTCCTCTCCTCGAGCGCCTCCTCCCTCCTTCAGCCAGGGGCACCTTTAGCTACTTAATACTGAGGGTACTTCTGGATACATAATACTAAGGGGCACCTGTAGCTACCTATGACGGCAAGGAATGTAAGGGAGAATTGACAGCTGGACCTGCCAACACACTTGTGATGCGGTTTGGCGGGGTTTGTAGGTTTATGGAGGGCAAAGTCTAGGGTGCCATGACATCTGTGCCTATAGGCTCCTGTGAGGTAAATCCGAGCCTGAGAAGAGGTATAGGAACTTATAGGATAGAAGAAATAATGGCTAGGGTCAGTACCTATTCAGTAAGGAGTTCAAGGCAAGACTCCCTAACACTGCAGGGTGGCCTCCTGAGCGCGTCCCAGTGGCTGCAGCTCTTGAGCGCTTTGAGTCCGACAGGAGAAAAGCACTATACAAATGTTCAGATTATTATTATTATTAAATAAGGCTGAACATTTTGTTACAGAGTCTCTTTAAAGGACAACTGTAGCAAGTGAGCTAAGAAACATGTATGGGGGTGATCAAAGAACACCCTGAATGGAAAAACAAAGTGACAACGTGAGGCCCGATGGTGCAGTATGTCACAGAGTGTTAAATAGAAAAATGTGGTAGAATTCGGTACTCACAAGGAAAGGTTGCATGTGGGCAATCAACCACTGTCCTCCAGCCCCTGCTATGTGCGGTCCCTGTGTGTGAAAATTGGATGAGTGGCTTACCTGCTTCACCCCCCCCCCCCCCCCTCCTCCCCCCCCCCCCCCCCCCCATCATGCACTGACTATACAGATTTGTCTTTATATGTGGAGGCCTGATGAAGGATCTATCCCAAAACAAGTTGGTGCTGTCGCCCCAATACTTACAACTGCACTAATCTAATCTTGATGTTAATCACTGTTGCGTGTTCTCTGCTATGGAATATACCTCGTGAAGGACACCTTTTATAAATATTTTGCGTGACTTTTGTCTTCAGAAAAGACTTTTTGTATTTTTGCATATAAACTTTTTGAGTTTCTTCAATATCTTTTATACATATCCTTGTACTGGTATAAAGTTTATGTGGGTGTTGTGGCACAACGCTAAGGATATCATCCCTCATATCTCCCTTTATGCAGAATAGGGCAATCAACCACTGTTGGTAGGTGGAGATGAACAAACCCGACTCCACTCGGGTATCCAGGCAGGCTGGATGTGGCCGCGAGCTAAAAAAAAGAACTAGATAGTCCTGGGTGTGGCAAAGCCACGAGAGCTAACTATGACACCCCTCCAAGGAGGGTGCCCAGGGATGTGATAAAACAATGTTAATAACTAAAATAGAAAAAGGGAGGTGGCTTAAGTCAATGAAGACAAATTCATATATATAAATTAATTTTAATATGGATTGGCAACACATTTTGTGGGTCTGCGCCCACTTCCTCAGGCCAAATAAAGGTGGGGCTAACACGGCTGCCATATTTATTTCCTTTTAAGCAATACCAGTTGCCTGTCTATCCTACTGATGCTCTGCCTATAATACTTTTAGCCATAGCCCCTGAACAAGCATGTAGCAGATCAAGACAAGATTAGCTGTATGCTTGTTTCTGGTGTTATTCAGACACTACTGCAGCCAAATAGATCAGCAGGGCTGCCAGGAAACTGGTACTGTTTAAAAGGAAACCAATGTGGCAGCCTCCATAGTCCTCTCACTTCAGTTGTCCTGTCTAAGGAGGACAGGGTTCTCCTCCTTGTGTTTCTGTCTTAGCTGAATTGGTTGTACCTAAGGACATGCCTTCAACGTTGGGTGTTATTATACTTTTTGCATTATTTATCTATGTATGAATATTCAATTTAAATAATAATTTGTTAAACTATTAACTTCCTTCATCCCCCCTTCTTATGTAATAATGCAACCCCTCCCCCCCCCCTCCATAACACCACACCATCCATACTCACATATAAGTGTCTTTCCAAGAAATGCTCAATGGAATGCAATTAATGGCAACTTGACTGGCCTTTTTCCAAATGGTACCCCAATGTGCATGAGATGCACGGAAGTCAGAATTATTTGTGTCTCATTGACGATCTCTTATCCACAACTTTGGGGTCATGTGACACCATCCATGCAACCCTAACCAATTTTCATTGTCCTAAATCCATCCTTCTCCACAACCCTCTGTGTTGCAACTTAGGTACCCACATGCTGCTCCTGCATCACTGCCCTTCTTACACATTTCATATGCCCCTCCTAAGGAGGAGGAGCCCAGTGGCTATAATAGTATGCCACACCCACCCCTTCCCCATTAGCAGTGATGGAGGGAGTGGTGAGAGCTTCCCTCAGCACCTGATGATGGTCTTGACGACTGAAACGTCCTGCTTGCTGACTGTTAGTGCCATGTAAAGTTAAGAAAAGTTTGCAACTCCAGGCTGAGTCCTGGTTGTCTTCTACTGCAGCTCTTATACAGTACTAGCTGATTGCCCGGCGTTGCCCGGGTATGTATTTGGCTGGTGTTGGCTCCACCTACTTTTTCTAACCCTAACACACAATTACTCACTGACCAAGTTTGTGAGCTTTGCATTGTTTGGCACCAATAATTTGCATTGAAATGAAACAAATCTAATTGGCTGTGTGTGGCTCCACCCCCTTTTCTGAATTTGAACCCCAGTCACCCAATAACCAACTGTACCAGGTTTGAGGCCTGTGCCATTAACAGTGCAAGAAACGTAGCAATTAAATATTCCCCTTGAAAAGCAATAGGTGAAGTTTGATTCACTTTTGTAGGCTCCACCCACTTTTCTGAATATTAATCCCAGTCACCCAGTGACCAACTGTGCAACGTTTAAAAACCCTGCCATTAACAGAATGGCTGCAGTGTACATTTTCCCAGTGAAATTTGTATTTGTCTCCAGCCACTGATGACCCGGCGTTGCCTGTGTATGTATGTGACTGGTGTTGGCTCCGCCCACTTTCTAACCCTAACACACAAACACTCAATGACCAAGTTTGTGAGCTTTGGGATCCTTGGCATCAATAATTTGTATATTTCCATAGAAATTAAACAAATCAGATAGGCTGTTTGTGGCTCCACCCCTCTCCAGCATTTGAACCCCAGTCACCCAATGACCAACTGTAGCAGGTTTGAGGCATCTGCTATTAACAGTGTAAAAATGGCAACAATTTAAATATTCCACTTGAAAATCAACAGGTGAATTTTGATTGGCTATTATAGGCTCCACCCACTTCCCTGAATATTAATCTCAGTCACTCAGTGACCATCAGGGCAAAGATTGGGAATCCTGAAATAAACAGTGTAAGAATGGCTACAGTTTCACTTTCCCAGTGAAATTTGTTTTTGGCTCCGCCCACTTTTTGTAACCTGGACACAAATTCACTACTCAATGCCCAAGTTTGTGAGTTTTGGGGTCCTTGGCATCAATAATTTGTATTTTCCCATGAAATGAAACAAATCTGATTAACTGTTCTGTCCTTTTTCTGAATTTGAACCTCAGTGACCCAATGACCAACTGTACCAGGTTTGAGGCTTGTGCCATTAACAGTGCAAGAATGGCAGCAATTTTAATATTCTCCTTGAAAAGTGACATGTGATTTTTGATTGGCATTTTTAGGCTCCACCCACTTTTCTGAATATTAATCCCAGTCACCAGCTATGCTAAGTTTGAGAACCCTGCCATTAACTGTGAAGAAGGGCTGCAGTTTCCCAGAAAATTCTGTTTTTAACTCCATTCACTTTTTGTAACCTTGACACACAGTCACTACTCAATGACCAAGTTTGTGAGCTTTTGGGTTCCTGGCATCAAAATTGTGCTAATGGAAGCAGTTTATCCAGCAAAGAAATCTGGCTGTTTTTGGCTCTGCCCCTTTACTGAATTTGAACCCCAAACACTTAACGCCCGACTGTAGCAGGTTTGAGGCCTCTGCCATTAACAGTGTGAGAATGCCTGCAGTTTCAATATTCCCCTTGAAAATCAATAGGTGAATTTTGATTGGCTCTTGTAGGCTCCTGAATGAGCTCTGCCCACCGATGCAGCTTAATCACTAATTCCCCCTCCCTCTCTTTGCCTGCAGTGTATGCTGGGTGTGTAATTTAGTCCAGTTTCTGGAGCTCTGCTCACCATTGCAGTTAAATCATTCAGGTATGAGGTTGTTTGAAAGCGCTGCCATGTCTCCCACTGTGCAAACTTAAATGTAAGTATACTAGTGGCTAGCTGCCTTCACTGTTTTAAATTCACTCTCAAATTTTTAGATTAGAGTTAGCACATAATTTTGCATCTGTTTTGCATTAGAGGCATGTATTCAGCCCTAGGGGGCTCTGCATTGCCGATGATGGCTCACAATTCAGGTGCATCCTTGAGCGCTTATCATTTGTCTGTTTTGCTTGTCTTATGAAATGTGTATACCATTTATGAATAGCAGCACGAGGAATTATGTTTTTATTGCTAGGTTAGAGGTAGGTCTTCCCCAAGGGGGTACGTCACCGCCGTGGGGAAGTCTATTAGGTCATAATTTGTGCACTAATTATCACTGAAGCTAACACCCCCCCTTGGTCTATAGTGATGCAGGGTGTGTAATATAGTCCAGCTTCTGGAGCTCTGCCCACCGATGCAGCTTAATCACTAATTCCCCCTCCCTCTCTTTGCCTGCAGTGTATGCTGGGTGTGTAATTTAGTCCAGTTTCTGGAGCTCTGCTCACCATTGCAGTTAAATCATTCAGGTATGAGGTTGTTTGAAAGCGCTGCCATGTCTCCCACTGTGCAAACTTAGGCCTCGTTCACATCAGGGCCGTTTCTGTGCGCTTTCCACAGCGCACTGCCCTGTGCGTTCAGCAAGGTATTGATTTGTCCATGTAACTAAATGTAGCTGGTTCACATCTATGCGCTGCGCTGAGCAGCGTTACAGAAACGTAGTGTTGCAGGCATTTCTGTGCGTTGAGCTGGAAAGCGCACAGCAATGCAAGTGAATGGGTCCGCTTTTTTAGCGCATAGAAGCGCGTACAAGCGCATAGAAGCGCATGCGTTTTTTACCCCTAATTGGAGAAAAAAATACATTTACATACAAAAACAAAGTTTTATTGACAACTGCTGCTGCTACAGTAAGCAAAACGTGCTTTAAAGAAGCGCAGCGCAACGCACAGAAACGCGGACTAAAGCGCGCACAAGCGCATGCGTTTTTTACCATGCGCTTTAACACGTTTTTCAGCGCAGCAGATGTGAACGAGGCCTTAAATGTAAGTATACTAGTGGCTAGCTGCCTTCACTGTTTTAAATTCACTCTCAAATTTTTAGATTAGAGTTAGCACATAATTTTGCATCTGTTTTGCATTAGAGGCATGTATTCAGCCCTAGGGGGCTCTGCATTGCCGATGATGGCTTACAATTCAGGTGCATCCTTGAGCGCTTATCATTTGTCTGTTTTGCTTGTCTTGTAGGCTCCACCTACTTTTCCAAATATTAATCCTAGTCACCCAGGACCAACTGTGTGAAGTTTGAGAACCTTGCCATTAACAGTGTAAGAAAAGCTGCAGTTTACATTTCCCCATGTAAAAAGTTAGTTGTTTTTGGCTCCGCCCACTATTTCTAATCTTGACATACAGTCAGTTAATGACCAAGTTTATGAGCTTTGGGGTCTTTGGCATCAAAAAGCTGCATTTTACCATTGAAATTAAACAAATCTGATTGGCTGTTTTTGGCCCGCTACCATCAGAATTAAGACCCCAGTCTCCCAGTGACTGACTGTAGCAGATGTTAGGCCTCTGCCATTAAGAGTGCATGAATGGCAGCAATGTAAATATCCCCCTTGAAAATCAAAAGGTGAATTTTGATTGGCTGCTGTAGGCTCCACCCACTTTTCTGAATATTAGTCCCAGTCACCCAGTGGCCAACTGTGTCACGTTTGAGAACCCTGCCAATAACAGAATGGCTGAAATCAATCTAACAAATCTGATTGGCTGTTTGTGGCTCCACCCCTTTAGTGAATTTGGACCCCAGTCACCCAATGACTGACTGTATCAGGTTTGAGGCCTCTGCCACTAACAGTGTAAGAATGGTAGCAATGTGAATATTCCCCTTGAAAATCAATAGGTACATTTTGATTGGCTGTTGTAGGCTCCACCCACATTTCTGAATATTCATCCCAGTCACCCAGTGGCCAATTGTGTAAAGTTTGGGAACCCTGCAATGTAAAAAATGAAGTTGTTGGCACCGCCCACTTTTTCTAACCATGACATACAGTCACTCAATTATCAAGTTTATCAGCTTTGGGGTCCTTGGTATCAATACTTTGTATATTCCCATTGAAAAAAAAACAAATCTGGCTGTTTGTGGCTCCGCCCCCTTCCTGAATTTGGACCCTAATCACCCAGTGACCAACTGTACCAGGTTTGAGGCATCTGCTATTACCAGTATAAGAGAATGTTAGCAGATGAAACATTCCCTTTGAAAATCAAAAGGTGAATTTTTATTGGCTGTTGTAGGCTCCACCCACCTTCCAAAATCCTAATCTGTCACCCAATGACCAACTGTGCAAAGTTTGAGAACCCTGCTATTAACGGTGTAAGAATGGCTGCAGTTTATATTTTCCAGTAAAATTTGTTTTTAGCTCCGCCCACTTTTTGTAACCTTGACACACAGTCACCCAGTGACCAAGTGTGTGAGTTTTCAGGTTACTGGCATCAAAAATGTGTGATTTGAAGCAGTTTATCCACCAAGGAAATTTGATTGGCTGTATGTGGCCCCGCCCATTTAGTGAATTTGGACCCCAGTCACCCACTGACTGTAGCAAGTTTGAAGTCTCTGCCATTAAAAGTGTAAGAATAGCAGCAGTTTAAATATTCCCCTTGAAAATCAATAGGTGAATTTTGATTGGCTATTGTAGGCTCCACCCATTTTCTTGAATCTTAATCGCATTCACCCAGTGACCAAGTGTGCCAAGTTTGAGAACCCTGCGATTAACAGTCTAAGAATGGCTGCAGTTTACATTTTACGATGTAAAATGAACGGCTGAAATTTGATTTGCTGTTTTATGCTCCGCCCACTTTTCCTGGATTTGTAACCTCGGTCACCAAGTGACCAACTGTGCCAAGTGTGGGGACTCGTTCAAATCGGTCAAGCCATTTTTGCGTGATCGACACACACACACACACACACACACACACACACACACACACACACACACACACACGTACACACACACACACACGTACACACACACACACACACAGTACACACACAGTACACACACAGTACACACACAGTACACACACACACACACACACAGTACGCTTACAAACGGTTGCATGCAAGGCAAACGTAATTTCGCGATACCCACTGTAATGCGAAAATTACGCTTACGTGGAATTTCGCGAAATCCTTCTTCATTACGATTATGTACTTACGCAATAATCGTAATTACACTAATTACGCGAAATCGTAATTATGTCATTACGCTCATCTCTATCTAGGTGTAATACTGAACTTGAGTCCTTCATTCAAACCACACATTGACAAACTATCCTCCTCTTGTCACCTCCACCTAATAAACATCTCCCGCATCCGTCCTTTATGGTGCATGCCCTGATTATTTCCCGACTAGACTATTGCAACTTTCTGCTCTGCGGCCTCCCTGCCAACCGTTTAGCCCGTTACGGTCTATCATGAACTCTGCTGCAGGACTCTCTGTCAGTCTCTTCACTGGCTGCCAGTTACACAAAGGATACAATTTCAAATACTGATTCTTGCCTACAAAGCTCTTTACAACCTAGCTCCTTCTTATCTAAATAAACTTATTTCCAGATACCATCTGGAAAAACCTCTTTTGATGGAGGCCACCAGCAGAGCCCACAAACAGCCTAAGGAGTCGGCCTTCACCCATGTGAGTAGTGCTGGAAATTTGTGCTGGTTAAGTGAGACATTTGGGGGGGGGGGCGGCTGGGGTTAATCAAGACATTGCAAAGTGAGAAGTTAAAAATAGAAGAAAAAAAAATATAGGTCAAGAAGATATGATTGTTACTTTGCACGTCATTGGTTCGTTTTGTTTGATACACCTTAAAGAGGAACTCCAGTGGAAATAGTGTAATAAAAAAGTGCTTCATTTTTACCATAATTATGTATAAATGATTTAGTCAGTGTTTGCTCATTGTAAAATCTTTCCTCTCCCCGATTTACATTCTGATATTTATCACATGGTGACATTTTTACTGCTGGCAGGTTTTGTAGCTGCTCCTTGTTTTTTTTTTTTGGCAGTTGGAAACAGCTGTAAACAGCTATTTGCCACAATGCAGCAAGGTTCACAGACAGGAAACTGCCAGGAGTACATATTTTCTTGTGGGAGGGGTTTCTTGTGGGAGGGGTTTCTTGTGGGAGGGGTTTCACCACAATATCAGTCATACAGCGCCCCCTGATGGTCTGTTTGTGAAAATGAATAGATTTCTCATGTAAAAGGGGGTATCAGCTACTGATTGGATAAAGTTCAATTCTTAAGGTGGCCACACACCATACAATTTTTTTAAATATCTGTTCAATTTAAGAATTGCAATCAATTTTTCTGACTGATTGTAACATTTCAAAAATATGACCAATATACCACACACATATGTTCAATTTTTTCCTCAATTGTGATAAAAATGATTGGAAACTCAGAGGAAATTGCTAGGATGTGTATATTAATAAATTAACAATCCAACACACACCATACAATCTTTAGTAGTAATTGAAGAGAAATATCTGGCATTCCGGATTGATTTAAATCGAAAAAAACGGGAAATCATATCGGATTTTTCAGTTGAATGAAAAAAAAGCTTTCGATTTTTTCGAGAGATACGATCATTTTTATCGAATTACTGTAAAATTGGATCATAAAATTGGATCATTTTATTGTATCGTGTGTGGCCACCTTAAGTCGGAGTTTCTCTTTAAGCCTGTGGGCCATCATATTTACTGCAAGCAGGCAACTGCCATTATCTATAAACACACCCACTAACAATGGGATAGGTTAAAATACACAAGGGGAGATACTGACCATAGCTCTGACATCATACTGTAGGAGGGGTTTTATCCCAATATCAGCCATACAGATTAATCTGGTGTTCTATCTGAGAAAAGGAAAAGATTTCTCCCTGGCAAGGAGTATTAGCTACAGATTGGAATGAAGCCCATCCTGGGTTAAAGTTCCCCTTTAAAGGACATCTGAGGTGAAAATAAACTGATGAGAAAAACAATTGTATCTATCCTCAGTCTCATAAAAATGACTTTTTTTTAGATCTCCTACAGTTTTATTTTATATTTAAATCTATTTTTTACGTTTTTACTGATTTATTGCCTCTGCTCAATGTCACCTTCATTGAAGTATATCAGAGCTCAAAACTATGAATTATTGACCCTTTTTATCTCTTTTCTGCTCTCAGAAGCCATTTACTGACAGGAAAGTATTTTATGGCTGTAACTACATACAGTATCAGTGAGGGTTATGCTACAGTCTGACCCAATCCTGACCCTGACAGAAACTGTCACTTACATACCTGATGTTTAACTATTTCAGGCAGAGAAAGAAAAAAAGGAACACAACATAGTTATTTGTGTGCTAGGCACTGTACATACACATGTCTATCTCATCATGTCACACGTCACTTCGGGTATCCTTTAAGTTGACTATAGAAATGGGGCTCAGCTGACTGCCAGAATAAAATGGCAATATTTCTACCAAAATAATACTTTTCCACCACCGTTATAAACCTCAAGAAGATGTAAGTCGGAATCAGGTGTGAAGGGCCGAGGAGGGGGAAGGGAAGACATGAAAGTTCCAGAATCTTACGGGAAAATTGATGCAGCGCCGTACGGGAGAAGGATTATGGAAATGGAGGCTCGGTATTTGTGTAAACGAGACGAGGACCAGGGAACGCAGCTCTCTCTCTCATTCCCAGAGCGATGTATTTATGGGGCCAGTAAATGGGTCAGGGTAGCAGACGGGTGAGCGCAGACCTTGTACGCCGTGTCTCCTGCCTGGGCTGAGTGTCAGATGCCGCCCGGAGCGAGCCTGCAGGGGACGCACACATTATTTATTGATATAAACACACCGTGACAATGACACCGCTAATAAGATCCCTCTATTACCGTCCAGGCCTCTGCTCTGCCTGTAAGTCAGGTGCGCCAAGGTGCCCATCTCAAAGGGAAAGCTTTAAACACATCTCTGGTCTAAATCAGAACAAAGAAAGTGTGAGATGTACTAACAATAGAATCAGCAGGACGCGGTCACAGCGGGGTCAGGCGTGTTGGCTGGTTGTGAATTATTGCGGTGTTGTACGTCTTGTTTTTATCTTACTAAATGTCCTACGGTTCAGGCTCACATAGTCAAGCAAGGATAAACTCAAATATGGAACACAGATAGTGCAAACAACCACCATTGGAAGGATAAGTGATCTTTCACTGACAGAGAAATAAATATTTATTTAATACTACTATCCCTATCATGAAATATATATAAAAGCATTGAAAGCAAAAAGGAAAGACGCCAAGAGGTTGCACCAAGCTAAAAAGTGGATAACAGGCCTTTGTTATACAATTTAATGGGAAACTAATCGGGGGTTACAAAATTTAAACATAAAAAACTGCCCAAAAAATAGTGTCCTAAAGATATATGTAAACCCACATTTTTCTAAAATAGCTCCCTATATGTCTCTCAATTTTATTTTTATTTTGTTTTGTTTTGTTTTACTTGGTCTAGGTGTCATAGCCTAGCTGCAGTGCCAGCAGGATGTTGTGGGAATGTATTTTTTTTGCTTGTTTGTTTTGTCCTTTTGTTAGCTACAGTAACAAGCTTATCTCAGCATGCAAATAACAGAAAGCTTCCTATTTCTGATAAAATAAGGACACTATGTCCAGAAGGTAATTGAATCTCCCCTACCTTTGAAGAGATTACACTGTGATGTAAGCCTGTTGTCTAGGTGCTATTTACTGTGAGAGAGACAGTAAGCTGTGGCGGAAAAAAATAACATGGAGCTGGGTCGAAAAGAAAAAGGGAAAACAAACTTTAAGGTCAAACAAAATGCTAACGTGAACAAGGCAGATTCTGATAGCAATCAAGATGAGAAGTGAATACAAAACTGTATGAAACCAAAGTACTGGACAGAATACCGACATCATGGGCCAAGTGTGGTCTGGGCTACAGTGCATACAGCTTGCTTCCTCGCCTGGTGAATTTACCTGCTGGAGACACCTGGTTTGGTATAAATACACTAAGCAGTTTATCCTTCAATCAGTTTGGGTTCCTTTTCCACCATCATCACTAACACGCTGTGATCATGACTGTCCCTCTTTACACTGTGCGCGTGTCTATGCAACTATCGTGCATGTCTGGCAATTTCCAACAGGGGAAAAAACTAATTCTGAACAATCGCTAAACATAAGGGACACACTGCATACACAGCATGTGATTGGCCAAAAATCGAATTTCACCAGTGAAAAAAGGGAACAGCGATTACCATGTTAATTTTGGTGCCCTTGTGATTGGCAAATCGTGTGCGATCAGAATATTGGATTGAAACATGGCCGGAAAAAAAAAGGGCACCTTCATCATAAGCATGGATTATTCCAGAGGCATTAAAGTGAACCCAAACCAATAAAAACGATTTAAAATAAACACATGAAGTACCTGCAAATGAATATTACATACTTACCTCATCGTCAGTTCCTCTCAGAAGCTCACCATTTTCTTCTCATAATGATTCCTTCCAAATCTGACAAGATCTTGTCAGAGTGGTCTCTCAGGAAGCTGAAAGTCTTAACTGACAGCAACTGTCAGTTATAACGGAAAAGACAACTGATGTGCAAAGTAATGTCCATGTTTCTTAATGGCTCAAGCAATATTACTGGTTAACGGAAAGCTGACCCGGGAAGCTGTTATGAAGTCATCATCATTTTTTTAAATGGAGGTCAGAGAATGACATTAATCACAGTGGACAAACAGGATGCAGGAAAGGAGACAGAGATTGATGAGTAGACTACACTGGAGGTAAGTATGACGTGTGTATCTTTATTTTCACTTTTATTTTTCAGTTCAGGCTTGCTTTAAGGTATAAACAGCAATGAGAGACCGGTGCCCTTTGCAGCTGTGATAAAGCAACAAGAAAATTGGAAAGAGGCAGAGAGTTTAATTAAAGCAGTAATGGGGATAGAAGTTAATGAGAACACGGCCTGAACGCCCCTATTACCCCCAGAAGAAATCCCCTCCGCCATTATACTGATAGTAAATACGGTGCTGGGAGCGTTCCAATGCATCATTGCTTTAAAATTGGAAAAATACGAGGCTTACCAATCTGACTCCATTGCGGTGATGTGGAGAGAGACACCCTCTGGACGACACATTCACGAAATTCAAAGCCAAATAGGAAGAGAGGACTGAATTCAGAGACCGGGGGGACGGCATTCAGAATAGATCATCACTCGCTACCTATCCGACTTTATTTGGGAATTTTAAACGCACTGAAATATGCAAGAAACACTGGAATTTGGGCAGATCATAGCACTCAAGGGGCTTGATTCACTAAGCCGTGGTAACGATTGCGTTTTCATGCGAAAATACGCACGAAAAGGGCCATGATATGAGTTATCACGGCTTAGTAAATCTAGGCCAAGGAATTTGAATTTAGCCACATTACGCTAACTCAGTATTGTTTCAGATTTTCAGCTGTTTATTGTTTATGCATATTCTTAAAGTGTACCTTTGAGGATAATAAAACACCACTCAGTAGAGAGAAGCCTCTGAATAGGTGTGTGTGTGTGTGTGTGGGGGGGGGGGGGGGTATGGCGTGCGGGGGAGTTAGGGTTAGGCATATTGTGGCAGCGGATCAGTTAGCTGATCGGTTGGGGGATCGGTTTGGCATTTTATGGTGCGGATCAGTTAAGGTTAGGCCTCAATTGGGGGGTAATTTGGGTTGGGCATCTGTTGGGGGTTTGGTTAGAGTTAGGCATCAGCTGGGGGGGGGGGGGGGGAGGGTCGGTTAGGGTTAGGCATTGGTTCACTATCTAAAAAGGTGATAAGATATTTATTGGTGAATCATCTAATTGGTGGTTACCCATGTGGTACCTGTGGAAAGTGTAGGATGGGGAGACGCGTAATTTGTCTCCGCAGAGAAGTGACACTCTAGACTGTCAGAAAAATGTTTTATGTGTATGGTAGAGGTTACGAATGGAGAATATTTTTTGGTACCGACTTGAGCGGTCCCCTCCCCCTCTCTTTTTGTACTAGTGGCTTATCCCAGGTGGGGACATAGACGTGTACCCCATCCTACACGATTTAAGAGCTCGGCCACTTGTCCATATGTTTGCTGAAAGGCCATAGAAGTATATCCCCGTTATGTGATTTTATTGACACAGTCACTCACAAGTCACCCCTCCCCGGTGCCTGGACGCATTGGCGCTTACTGAGGACCCTATTTGTCCACCCTGCCGTTTATTCGATGGTTTTTGCACGGCGAGCTAATGATGTGGTGGCGCTTGGTAGCACAGGTGCCTTATCTGAGCACTGGCCTCCTACGCCACCTGTTATGCCGGCTTGTTTTTATGCCGCGAGAGCGGGTAATAATTTTTGTGGGCGGACCCTAGATGGGTGCAGTTTTCGCCTCCGCCCTGCTGTTCTCCGGATTTGGCGTCTATGCGTCCTAGGCAACGGGCTCTCACGAGGAGGAAGTGATGTAACCGGAAGAGGCGAGGCAAGATCCCCGACTTAACCCCGGAAGCTCACGGAGTCCTCTTTCAGTTGTACGCAGCGTGACCAAGCGTCAGGAGACGCGAAACGGCCGTCGCTCGCCACCTCTGTGCCTACCACCCTCACCTTCCCACTGACCCACTACAGCACGGACACGTAAGAACTGCCATAATGGTCCGTCGCTATATATTTGGCTATGCATGTTGATGCGATATGTTGTATACTGGATTGCTACACTGTCACCTATGTGGAAATAAAACCTTGGATGGAAGGTGCACGCTCCTGTGATCTTTATGTCTACGATTGGTTAGAGTTAGGCATCATTTTGGGGAGTAGGTTAGGGTTAGGCCTCGGTTGGGGGGTCGGTTAGGGTTAAGAATGTGTTGGGGTTTTGGTTAGACATCAGCTGGGGGGTCAGTTAGGGCTAGGCATCAGTTGGGGGGTTGGTTAGGGCTAGGCATCAGCTGGGGGGTCGGTTAGGACTAGGCATCAGTTGGGGAGTTGGTTAGGGTTAGGCATCAGTTGAGAAGTCGGTTAGGGTTAGGCCTTGGATGGCGGGTTGGTTATTGTTAGGCATCAGTTGGGGAGTAAGTTAGGGTTTGGCATCGGTTGGGGGGTTGGTTAGGGTCAGGCATCAGTTGGGGGATCTATAAGGGTTAGGCATCGGTCGGGGGGTCATTTGGGGCATTGTTAGGTTAGGCATCTGTAGAGGGAGGACTCAAGTGAGAACAGTGTTAGGTGTTGGTAAAATATCAGTAAAAAGATCAATATTTTTCTATTGGAATGAGGTATCGTAATATCAGTAATTATCAATATTCCACTAGCCATTTTCTCGGGAGCCCAGATTACCGCAGCTCCCCATTTGGATGTATGCCTTGATGGACAAGGGAAATCCGTTTACCGATGAAAAAGGCTCCGCTAGGCCAGAGTTAGCGCATTTCACAGATATGCTGCTTTTCAAGTTCTCATATTGCATGTATTGGAGCCAAAATCATACGTACGCTCTCCGGGCACGTATTAACACTGAGACATGTAACCATTGCCAACGACGAATGTTACTCGGCTGTGGCGACGTCCCCTCGGCCTGGCACCGCCACTCTCACCTTACATTCCGCACTCGTCCTCACCGCCATGTCCGTCTCTCCTGCTGCTTCTGCTCTCCGCTGGAATGCAAGAAATTCTAAATACCTTCATTTAAATGTAAATTTGGCCTTTTTCTCTTCATTCCAATCTAGCGATATTGCTGACAGTATTGCCAGTCTCGCCGCGCCTCAATGCAACATTTGCTCCACTAGCTCCACCGCCGTCTGCATATATCCCGCTCATGTAGCCCCCCCCCCCCCCCTCCCCCATCGGCGCCCATTATCTGCGTCTGGTTTTAAAGCTGCTAATGTACGGCCGGACAGTCCACAGATTAAAAACAAAATATTGATAATTGTCCCGTTTTCAAGTGACGGCCGAGCAATGACAGTAGCACACTCGTATTCCAGAGGACGCCTCGCAGTATTCAACACACTGCAAATTACTGCAGGAATAGCCGCCACACTGCTCACTCCATAGGAATAATATTGTAATTTATATATTTTTACTTTTTTCCCCCCTCACAAGTTAGCAGCTGCTGAAGTTTTAAAGAGACACTGAAGCGAAAAAAAATATATGATATAATGAATTGGTTGTGTACTATGAATAATTACTAGAAGATTAGCAGCAAAGAAAATATTCTCATATTTTTCTTTTCAGGTATATAGTGTTTTTTCTAACATTGCATCACTCTATAATATGTCCAGATTACACAACACTCAGCATTCAAAATGAGTCTTTCAGAGCAGTCTGTGAAGTAATAAACTCTCCTCTGCTAGAGGAAAAGTAAACAGTTTAATTACAGTTGAGATAATAAAAGTCAGATAACAGCCCTCTCCACGACCAAGTTGGTCGGAGAGCTTAATAGCTTTTTTGCATAGAGATAACAACTGGAGTTTCTCAACTCTTCCTGCACTGGAAACAATTAAGGTCCGTACACACGCCGGACTTTTGGCAACGACGGGTCCGTCGTTGCCTCCCGCTGGGTGGGCGTGCCAGCGACAGTCCGGCGTGTGTACGCTCTGTCGTCAGACTGACACGGCTGTTTCTGAGCGATCCGCCGGGCGGATCGCTCAGAAACAGCCGTATCAGTCTGACGACAGAGCGTACACACGCCGGACTGTCGCTGGCACGCCCACCCAGCGGGAGGCAACGACGGACCCGTCGTTGCCAAAAGTCCGGCGTGTGTACGGACCTTTAGACTGATGTATCTGATCTTAATGTTTTTTTTCTTAGCTGTAGTACACATACAAATCATAATATCATCATTTTTTTTTCGCTTCAGTGTCTCTTTAAAAAGGAACTTTAACCTAGGATTGAACTTCATCCCAATCAGTAGCTTATACCCCCTTTCCCACAAGAAAGCTTTACCTTTTCTCAACTATATTATCAGGGGGTTCTGTGTGGCTGATATTGTGGTGAAACTCCTCCCCCAGTGTGATGTCATGACCATGGTGCTGACAGTTTCCTGTCTGTGACCCTGAATGCATTGTGGGAAATATTGGCTTTTTCTAACTGCCGAGCAAGCAGCATCTCCCTCTGTGCATAGAACTCTCAGAAAAGAGAGATCACCCTACAGAATTAAAGATGTCGCCACCAGTGATACATTTCAGAAGGTAAATCAGGGAGAGGAAATGGGCAAACACTGACTAAAAGAGAAGGTATCCCGGAAGCCAGCAGGAGACAAGCGGAGGCCCTGGACAGGTAATGTATACTTTGCACGGGGCACCGGGGGGACATTTATCAAAAGGGGACAGCGTCGGGGCGGCGAGTGGGACAGTTGTGGCGTCACAAGGTCAATTCCAGATTGATTTCATGTTGACATTGATCGGGAATCGGCCTGCGGTGCTTGGGCAGCCGACAGATCTCTCTCTCATCAGATTCGATTAGAGAGAGATTTGTCTCTTGGTCGAATCTGCCCATCATCGCTACATGTATGGCTACCTTTAGTCTCAAAGTGCATTACTCACACCATTACCCACACACACAGGCCTCAATTCACTGAGCAGTTTAGACTAGTCTACTGATGGTTTTTAGTCTACTGGTTTGGTGTAAATCAGTCGCATCAATAGGGAATTCACTAATAATTACCAAATGTTTTAGACCTGGTTTAAAACATTCGGTAATTAGGTCAGTAAAGCAGGTGAAATGATCAAAAGATGCAATTCATAAACGAGTAGCTATGACTGACAGAAATCAGCTGGTCTAATCTCTGTCAGAAAAAGTGGGCGTGGTTACTCCTTGTATGCCGTTATGAATTGCATATTTTGATCATTTCCCCTGCTTTATCAGCCTAATTACCGAATGTTTTAGACTAGGTCTAAAAACGGGTCTAAAACATTACACCAAACCATCAGTAGACTAGTCTAAACTGCTTAGTGAATTGAGGCCATTTTTTTAGGGGGAAAAAAACCAAAAAAAAACAGACTTTTTGCAATCTTTGCAATCTTTCAAAGCATATTAAAAGCAATGGAGAACATTAACCACTTCAGGATTCGGCGTACGCTTAACTACGCCCCTGAATCCTGAAGTGGATTGCATGGAAACGGCCGCACGTATGAGCGGCCGTTCCATGTCAGTTCACGGAGCGTGTCTCCGTGAACACCCTGCGAGCCGCCGATCGCGGCTCGTAGGGTAAATGTAAACACACGGGGAAGATCTTCCCCAGTGTTTACATATATACGGCGCCGTAGAGGAGACCGGCGATCCCCGGCCTCTGATTGGCCGAGGACCGCCGGCACCTGATAGGCTGAAGCCTATCTTATCCGGGGCAGGACGGAACTCCGTCCTGCGCCGCTCACAGAGGGAGAGAGAGGGAGGGAAGGGGAAGGAGGCCAGGAAGCCCCCCCCCCGCAAGCGCAAGCAGCCGGCGCCGATCAGACCCCCCCAGCAGGGGGAAAGTCTGATCGCCCTGGCTGCTAGCTGATCAGTGCTGCGGGCTGGAGAGCCCACACAGCACAGATCAGCAAAACCACCCACTGGCACAGAAGTGGTTAATATACTATAAATCATAGGCACCAAATTCAGTTATGCCACCAAGTTTACCGCCCGACTGGTTTCCCCATCTAGACTTCATCAAGAACGGTTCCTTACAAAGCCTGGTTGGTGGAGTTTCTTTGTATGTTTTTTCAGTCTACATTATTGGTGTTAAAGAGGGGCTGTAGTGACATATAGCAGAATGCAGTAAATTATTTAGGGTACCCCCTTCTATGATTTTCCTTTATCCATACATTGCTGAATATTGGTAAGTGTGGCCCCGCCCTCCAGTGATGCTTAAGAGAACCCGAGGTGGGTTTGAAGAATATTATCTGCATACAGAGGCTGGATCTGCCTATGCAGCCCAGCCTCTGTTGCTATCCCAAACCCCACTAAGGTCCCCCTGCACTCTGCAATCCCTCATAAATCACAGCCCACGCTGCTGACAAACAGCTTGTCAGAGCTGGCTGTGTTTATCTCTATAGTGTCAGTCTGCTGCTCCCCCCGCCTCCTGCAGAACTCCTGTCCCCGCCTGCATCCCTTCCCTCCCTGCTGATTGGAGGGAAGGGACGGGGGCAGGGACCGGAGCTATGCAGGAGGCGGGGGAGCAGCTGAGACTGACACTACAGATGTAAACACAGCCTCACAGCATGGCTGTGATTTATGAGGGATTGCAGAGTGCAGGGGGACCTTAGTGGGGTTTGGGATAGCAACAGAGGCTGGGCTGTATAGGCAGATCCAGCCTCTGTATGCAGATAACACTCTTTAAACACACCTCGGGTTCTCTTTAGGCTAGGTTGTTTAGCTATGTGGAATTCTGCTCTCACAGCCTTCTGGGAAACCAGGTGTTACTTTCACTGGCTTTGGAATTCTGTATTCCGCAGAGATCACTTGACTTAAAGAGAAACTCCAGCCTAAACAAACATACTGTCATTAAGTTTCATTAGTTATGTTAATTAAAATACATAGGTAATATAATCTCTTACCCACCCTGTTTTAAAAGAACAGACAAAGGTTTGTGATTTCATGGGGCAGCCATCTTTTTTGTTGTAAGGAGGTGACAGGGAGCATGAGACGCAGTTCCAACTGTCCTGTGTCCTGAGCACCTCTCCCAGTTGCTAGGCAACGTGAATAACATAGGATATCCCATCATGCTCTGCACAGCATCAGGGAAAAAAAACCCAGGCTTTTTTCTTTGATGGGTGGAGCTTAGATAAAAATGCAGCTAAAAATGATGCTTTGGTAAGAAAAACAAAGTTCTGATGCTGTGAAACTGTTAAAGAACCACCAAGCCTTTTCAGTTCTGCTGAGTAGATTTGTAGTCCGGACGTTCACTTTAAGATGTTGCCACCTGTAATACATATCATAATGTAAGGAGGGGACAGATTTTAAGTCGAATATGGCTGAAGGAGGCACCCCACCGGCTTGAACTTGCGTTCAGTTTAATGCAATGTCAGTACACATTGAACGCAAATGAACGCAAGTTTAAGCCTGTGGTGTGCCTCCGTCAGCTATATTTGACATACACTGTGTGGGGCAGAAGTGGTGTACCTTGCTTGGAGACAGGCCCAGGTTTCCCTTACAGGAGACTATAGGCACAGATGTCCTGGCACCTTTGGCTTTGTCCTCCATGTACCCAGAAACCTCCACCAAACCGCACCGCAAGAGTGCTGCTTGTCCCTGCTGTCACTTCTCCCTTACTTCCCTTGCCCATCATAGGTAGTTACAGATGCCCCTTAGTATTAGGTAGCCAGAAGTGCCCTCAGTATTAAGTAGCTAGAGGTGCCCCTAAGTATTAGGTAGCCAGAAGTGCCCTCAGTATTAAGTAGCTAGAGGTGCCCCTAAGTATTAGGTAGCTTAGCTAGAGGAACCCTCCGTATTAAGTAGCTAGAGGTGTCCCTGACTGAAGGGAGATCTTATTAGTGGAATGCAGAGAGCAGGGAGAGTAACCCCTCATTTACACTCCCATAAAAACTATGCATTGGGAAGGAGAGAGGGAGGCACTCGGAGAGGGGTTGTGAGCCGCCTTTCCATCCCCAGGCGCCTGTAGGCACGTGCCTACAGTGCCTTATGGTAAATCCGGCCTGCTTGGAGGAGTGCACCAGCTACAGCTCTCCTGAGAGGGATAGAGCTAGCAGGAGCTTACAGCCATAGTTGGACTACATAGAGGACAGATTTTACAATGGGCAAACACTAAGTCATTTATAAACGAATATTGTAAATAAATAAGCAATTTTATCCATTGCATGATTTTCACTACTGTTCCACTGTAAAGCAAACATCAGCCGACACCCATGCACACAGCAGATACTCCCCTGAAACAATCGTGAATGATTGGTTTGGGCTATGAAAATGTTGTGGGTTCCTGGCTCTGCTGTAACATGAAGGAGAGTTACACAAAGAGTCCCTGAATGTGGAAGTAACAAGATATGACATTTGCCATCTAAACCCATCACAGATTTCTTGTCTTCTGGTAGTTGTGAGATGCAAAACCTTTGGATGTTCTTCACACTAAATAGCCTAGGCTGTGACACCACCGGGAGGGTGGAGCTACATACAGCAATATATACAGTAGCTAGAGGAAATGTTTCTGATGCTGAAACCAGGAAAATTACCATAAGAGTGGATATCCTGAACAATGTACTGCATTCTACTATATGTCACTACAGGGCCTCTTTACTGCATTCTACTATATGTCACTGCAGCGCCTCTTTACTGCATTCTACTATATGTCACTACAGGGGCTCTTTACCGTATTCTACTATATGTCACTACAGGGCTTCTTTACTGCATTCTACTATATGTCACTACAGGGCCTCTTTACTGCATCCTGCTATATGTCACTACAGGGCCTCTTTACTGCATTCTACTATATGTCACTACAGGGCCTCTTTACTGCATTCTACTATATGTCACTACAGGGCCTCTTTACTGCATTCTGCTATATGTCACTACAGGAGCTCTTTACCGTATTCTACTATATGTCACTACAGGGCCTCTTTACTGCATTCTACTATATGTCACTGCAGGGCCTCTTTACTGCATTCTGCTATATGTCACTACAGGGCCTCTTTATACTGCATTCTACTATATGTCACTACAGAGCCTCTTTACTGCATTCTGCTATATGTCACTACAGGGCCTCTTTACTGCATTCTACTCTATGTCGCTACATGGCCTCTTTACTGCATGCTACTATATGTCACTACAGGGCCTCTATACTGCATTCTGCTATATGTCACTACAGGGCGTCTTTCCTGCATTCTACTATATGTCACTACAGGGCCTCTTTACTGCATGCTACTATATGTCACTACAGGGCCTCTATACTGCATTCTGCTATATGTCACTACAGGGCCTCTTTCCTGCATTCTACTATATGTCACTACAGGGCCTCTTTTCTGCATTCTACTATTTGTCACTACAGGGCCTCTTTTCTGCATTCTAGTATATGTCACTACAGGGCCTCTTTACTGCATTCTACTATATGTCACTACAGGGCCTCTTTACTGCATTCTACTATATGTCACTACCGGGCCTCTTTACTGCATTCTACTATATGTTACTACAGGGCCTCTTTCCTGCATTCCACTATGTGTCACTACAGGGCCTCTTTCCTGCATTCTACTATATGTCACTACAGGGCCACTTTACTGTATTCTACTATATGTCACTACAGGGCCTCTTTACTGCATTCTACTATATGTCACTACAGAGCCTCTATACTGCATTCTACTATATGTCACTACAGGGCCTCTTTACTGCATTCTACTATATGTCACTACAGGGCCTCTTTCTTGCATTCTACTATATGTCACTACAGGGCCTCTTTACTGCATTCTACTATATGTCACTACCGGGCCTCTTTTACTGCATTCTACTATATGTCACTACAGGGGCTCTTTACTGCATTCTACTATATGTCACTACAGGGCCACTTTACTGCATTCTACTATATGTCACTACAGGGCCTCTTTACTGTATTCTACTATATGTCACTACAGGGCCTCTTTACTGCATTCTACTATATGTCACTACAGAGCCTCTATACTGCATTCTACTATATGTCACTACAGGGCCTCTTTACTGCATTCTACTATATGTCACTACAGGGCCTCTTTCTTGCATTCTACTATATGTCACTACAGGGCCTCTTTACTGCATTCTACTATATGTCACTACCGGGCCTCTTTTACTGCATTCTACTATATGTCACTACAGGGGCTCTTTACTGCATTCTACTATATGTCACTACAGGGCCTCTTTTACTGCATTCTACTATATGTCACTACAGGGCCTCTTTCCTGTATTCTACAATATGTCACTACAGGGCCTCTTTCCTGCATTCTACTATATGCCACTACAGGGCCTCTTTACTGCATTCTTTTATATGTCACTACAGGGCCTCTTTACTGCATTCTTTTATATGTCACTACAGGGCCTTTTTATGCTGGCCATACACTATTTAATAATCACTTGATTTTATTTTTGATCATCATTTAATCAATATTATGATTGCTATAACGATTGATATAACAATTGATTATTTTACAACCAACTAAATACCATTTTAGCTTTTAATATCAATCGAATGAATGGTTTATCATAAAACTAATCACAAATGTTTAACTTCACTTCCATTTCTGGTTGATTAGACGTTTTGTATAATCGAATGTCTAACTGGACAAAAAATAAATAAATAAATTGTAGTGTATAGAATCGCTGGGTTCTGCCTGGGATTCCTATCTTTTCACTTGCACAGCAGAAGCTTCTGGCAGGTTATGCTGCTTCCACACAGGGATGTTACAGGCGCACGTTAGTGCAGCCTGTAACGCTCCCCCAATGCACAGCAATGTAACACAAGTGGGATGTTCACAGTACCCACGTTGCGTTCCATGTAACGCTGCACGTTGTAGTGAAAGTGCAGCATGCGGTGCATTCTGAGCGGCTTTAGCCGCGTTAGACTGTTTGCACATGCTCAGTGGGGGGCGGAGAGGAGATGCCGCTACAGTAGCCGCGCACATGGCTACTTAATATGCACTGCACGTGATGCGGAGTGTCTCGCTCCGCATCACATGGTCCCGCCGGCCAATCAGCACCACCCTGGGAGACCTTATGCGGATAGAGCCGCCTAATGAGGCTCACTCTACCGTCCTCTCCCGCACCACCATACGTTGCTTCAGGTGCACGTTATGCGACCTTAACGTAGCACCTAACGCAACGTCTTAGTGTGTAAGTAGCCTAAAGGAAAGAGGGCATTAAAAAATAAAAGGTGAAAACTGGGGGAATCTTTTTTTTAATGATTAAATTCACAGTGGGATTGTAAATACAGAGCCTGGGTGGAATAAATCAATATAACATAAAGTGACAGCAGCTGAGATAATGTGTCTGCCAATAGCACCAGAACCAGCTCCCGATACGGTATATCACGTGCATAAAATCCTCGGCCAGAGACATCACTTATATCTGTGTGTCTATAAACCCTTCTCGGGAGATAAACGCTTTGTA
Source organism: Hyperolius riggenbachi (assembly GCF_040937935.1). Classification (NCBI taxonomy): domain Eukaryota; kingdom Metazoa; phylum Chordata; class Amphibia; order Anura; family Hyperoliidae; genus Hyperolius; species Hyperolius riggenbachi. The sequence continues at coordinate 354,339,126 of NC_090651.1, read as the reverse complement.
AGCTCAGAGGTTGATAGCTGTCCCCATACTGCACACCGCCATGTAACTCTCATACTGCGGCTGCAAGCAGGCTGCATGCATATTCAATGCAATCCTCTGAAATCTCTGGCTGGTAACGCCGCCTCCTTTGGGAAAAGTCTCCTCCTCCCCAAACTGAGCTCCCATGAGCACTTGCTACATGGGACTCAGAATGCCTAGGTGCTGGAGGAGCTATGGGCGAGGCTTGTTTAGATTATAGGGAATTAGGGTGTAACAAACGTACCTGGTGCGGTCTCTGCAGGCTGTTCTGATAGTTTAGAGCAGTTGGAGGAAGCTTCCTCTTCCATCAAAGGCATCCCAGGCTACCCTGTAGACGTGAATCAGAATGATGGCATCCCCGGCTCCCCTATAGATGTGGGTCGGCGTGTTGTTTCTGGCAGGACGCGCGCAGCTCAGATCAGCCTTTATAGACTGAGGAGACGTGTTTGATGGGGTGTCAGTGGTGATGTCATTTCTGGGGGCTGGGCTTTTGCTCTGCCTCCTGGGTATTTAAGGCCAGAGTATTCACTTGCTCGTTGGCCTTGATACTAATCAGTATGCTGGTTCTTGGCCTAGCTAGCTATTCATTTGAGCTACATTTATATATTGTGTAGACGCACAATATATATGTACTCAAGTTAGTCAGTGTTTGTTATTTTTTTAGTTTATTCGTAATATTCTTGTATTGTAATATTATATTAGTAACATCATATTGTATATTTATCTGTGTGCCGACCTCTTGCCTGCCTCTTGACCTTGCTCTTGTGTGGTCCTACTGTACCGCTGTCATCTGATACACGTGTTTGACTTGGCCTGTCCCTGACTTTGCTATGGTTTGATCCTTCCAATTTGACTGACATCTGACTCTGTGCACGACTACGGCCTGAACCTGACTACTCTTTACTCTCTGCTGTTGTGTATTATACCAGTTACTCTACCTCATCACGTATCAGTGTGATATAGGGTATTAAAACAACACAGATAAAACACGTTCTGCCGCCTCAATTCACACCAGCTCTGTTAATCCTCCCCAGCGCCCCTCTCTTGCTGCCTTCCCTACTAGAAACAGCTGACTAAAGAGGAATTCATTTATTTTTTAAGTCAAATTTAGGAAGTGGCAGGATTTCACCACTGAGAGGGTAAAAAGAGGCAGTCGGCGTGCGCTTGGTATTGGAGGGCGGGGATGACATCCTGAGCGTTTATCAAATAAGGTGACAATTATGACACAGTGCCGGGGTGCAGATGCAGAAATCTTTAAAAATGATACCATTTGCAGCAGATAGTGTGTGAGTACCCCAAGTATCCGCCAAAAAAAGCCTTTTATCTCCTCGTTCCTTTCATCTGTGACCACCACCCCCTTCTCCCTATACATACCGTATGTAACGGAGGCTGTGCATACTAATGGCGCTCCCAGCCTCGCTTGCGCTCTCCCCCCTACAGAAGCGATACAATTGGGTTTTTTTTTTTTGCGGCGCTCTTTCTTTTTCTCTCGCCTGTGAAGTTAATGACTTTGGATGAGCATGGTGACGTTTCTTCCACTGACCTTGGTCAAGTCTCTCGGATTATCCAGAAGATCTGCCCACTCCGCGCGGCTGCAGATCTGACAGGTAAAAGCAAGGCGCAAATCACCGCTCAGTCATGCGAGCTCTGATGATACATGACAAGCACTTCTCTACACTCCCCCCTCCTCAATCCCGGGAATCGAAGGCACAGCGGCCGGCGCCATAAAAAGGACCGTATTGATTGACCGGACCGACGTTTAGCTGAAATCATAACAGCAATATTCTCGTTTTCTGCCTCTCTGATACAATTTTCGTGTTTTCCTCCTCATGTGAGCACAATGTAGCCGCGGGTCTTCCGAACGCACGGCCAATTGACCGCGGCAGATAAAGAAGGGAGAGATCTGTCGCTGACAGAATAATGACTTAACTACCTGCTATTATTACCCTCATCATGCAGTGTTTATCAAGTGTCCTCAAACTACGGCCGAAACCCAACACTGAACAAGGTTCGTTCTAATAGCAATTAGTGCGTATAAAAGGCGCAAAGCCACCAATGGTGGAACTCAATACCTGTTTAGCGGGCCAAATGTGCTCATCACTGCTTATGATCTCTCCTCTCTAGATTCACCATTGGGCAGGTCCAGTAAAGCCCCATATACATCAGACAATCTTCCACCAAGCTATTCATACGACAATGGCTTGATTGAGAATCTAGAGTTGACGTGATTGCTTTCCTCAGCTTAGAGTTTATCTGGATTGTGCAGTCTGACTCTGAGAACACCAAATGCACCCCACACCTGAGCAGGGCCGGGCCGAGGCATAGGCTGGAGAGGCTCCAGCCTCAGGGCGCAGTGTAGGATGGGGCGCACAATTCATTCAGCTGTCATTACTAATTTTGTATGAAGCAGAAAGAAATAAGAAAAGGGGATACATAGCAGTGACTGCAAGCCAGATAACTAGATATTAAGGTGTTGGGGAGGTTGTGGGCCCTGTGGCGCTTCTTAGTCTAATAGCAATCAGTGTGTGACGGCTGGGGTGGGAGGGATGGAGGGGCGCACTTTGGTGTCTCAGCCTTGGGTGCTGGAGGACCTTGTCCCGGCTCTGCACCTGAGAGATGCAGTTGAATATTCTACTTTAGGTTGACCTTGGTCTTCCCTAGTGGGGGTTAATGGGCAAAGTGGGAAATTCGGGGCTGGAGGCTCAGGTGAGGTTTGGGTGCCGCCATAGGCGGCCATGATAAGCAGAAATTTGGGCTGCGATAAAATAGCAGGCGCCAGTTTACAAAGAAATCTTCTGCCTTATCATACTGGTGACAGCCAAACATGCCTGGGCTGGGGGTGTTTAGGGTTAGGCGTCAGTATTTTGTGCCGGGGTGGGGGTCGTTATTATGGGGAGGGGGGGGAGTCAATTAGTATCAGTAGAGGGAGGACTTGTGTGATAATAGGGGCTAGGTTTAGCGATAGTAAAATATTTGTAAAATGAACATGTACGCTGCGCATGAATAAGATGTAAACTCTTGCAAATGCACAATACTAATCTTAAGGCCAGGTTCACAGTGCTCAGGTGCGTTGCAGAATAATTCTGCATGTCATCTCACTGCCCATACAACTCTATGGGCCTGTTCACAGTACTGCGTTGTAACTGGTCACATTATTCACATTATTCACACACGTTGTAACGCATTATAAGGCATGCGCTATGCAACTGACTACTGTGAATCCAGCCTAAGGGCTCATTCACATTAAGGCCCCGTTTACACTTAAGCAGTTGGTGTGCGTTGGTTAGTATGCATTTTTTCCATTGCAGTGCATTGTGAAAAAGATTTCAGTTAAAACACGTAAAGTGTGAAAGGTGCCATAGGAAAACATGGGCATTACTTTGAAAATCAGTTTTCTTTCCGTATTAACTGAGAGCAACTGATTAAGTGTAAAAGGGCCCTAAGGCCATGCGTGCGGAATGCAACGCATGCGAACGCACGCCATCCGCGTTTGTGTGCGCTGCGTGGCTGATTTTAGTGAATGGGACAGCCACGTGTTTTTGCTAAAAAATGCGTGCAGCATGCGTTGCCGGACCGCACAGGTCCGGAACGCATGCAGTGTGAACATCAGACAGTGCACGCTATGCACTGTCTGATGTCGTGCGTGTCGGCCTCCCGCCGTGTCGGCTGGAAACGCGTGCAGTGTGAACGGGGCCTAAGGGTGTTTTTGCCCTTTTTTTTCCAGTGCAGGCGATTTTCAAAATCGGCTACAAAACGCTTGTGCAAGGTTCATATCAGCGCGGTTCGTGCGCTATGCATTCAGCAAAGCAGTGCCTGTACCATTTTTGGGGCGCTTTTGCTATAATGGAAGATATAGGACGAGCGCTCACAAAACCAGTTAATGTGGCGATTGCGTTTGCGTTTTTTAGAATAAATACATTGTACATTTCCGGGTCAAAGAGTTCACTTCCTGACTTACGTCACGGAGTGAAAGAAAAAAACGCTCTGGAAAAGCGCTTTTACCAAAAACACAGCGCGCAGTGGAGCGCCGGAAGGGGGAAAACGCATGCACAAAATTGCAAAACGCTTGCGTTTGTGATTACAATTTTAGATGTGAACGAGGCCTTAGGCTGGTTAACATCAAGAGCGATTTCAAAAGCGCTAGAGTTTAGAAAAGCACTTGACTAATGTGTTTGTATGGGCGGGTTCACACCAGAGCGATGTGATGTCTTCCCAAACACAGATCCTGCAGCATTTTGGCGATTATACCTCAATGTAAAGTATAGGAAAAGTGTAAGATCGCTCTAAAAATCACTGAACAGAGCGATTTTCAAAATGTGTTTTGACAAAAGCTGTTCACTTCTTGGTCAAAGTGTACTTCCTGTTTTATCACGAGAACTACAAAATCGTGAAACGCAAAAACACTCCAAAAGCGCTAGGCATAAATCGAAAATTGCTAGGCACATGTTGGGAATCGCTACAAAAAACACTTTGCGTTTATACGTTGCGATTTTTGGTGTGAACTAGCCCTAGGTCGCTCTATGGACCTGGAAAATGGACCAATGGGTCCATCAAATGGCGCAGGTGCAGTTAAAGGGACTCCGAGCACCTCTCATGGGTATGCCTTTAAGACTCGGACCAGTACTGCAAAGTACTTCAGGATGCATACCTTTCGGTAGCTTGTGCTCTCCTCTTTCATTTGATGCCTGAATCACTGTTCTACACCAAATAGTTTTCATTTGATTTCAATTTAAAAATCGCGGCTGCCATCTTGGCTATGTTAAAACTTCCGGGTCACCCTTGTCTTCTCTGTTAGAGAAGTGCATCACTGAATGAAGTAGGAAGAGGAAGTGACACGCATGGCCATTGCAAGAGGCTCACACAGAGGGATCATAGCACGACTTTGTTGGAGGTCGTCTGTCTTAAAGGGATGCCCATGAGAGGTGCTCGGAGTCCCTTTAACAGAAATTTAGCATTAAAATGCTGCATAAGCTCTAAGTTATTTGCATCTCGTTGACAATCCCTGGTCATATGTATAGACGGTCAGTGAGATACCACTGATTTAACTCAGCATGTAAACTCAGTTCAGATTGTACGGAGGTTGCAATTGGGCCAATCAAGTTCTGTGCATTTGGATTGTGACAATTTCAATCTGCATACAGTTTGTGTTGAACTTGCTGGAATTCTTAGCACGTCATTGCCTGGACTTGGTAACAGAGGACGGCTCACAGCAGTGAATCATCCGATAGCATACAAGGAGGAGGCAGACGGGATTCTGGGTATTAATATGGAAGATTTCGGGGAGCTCTGTGAAATTTGTAAAGCTGCAGCACTTCAGCGGTTTAGTGAGCGATTTTCCTCCTCACTGAGAGCTTCTTGTTCTGTACAGCTAACCACACAAATGCTCGCAAGCTCTCGGAAGCTCAGCATTATACAAAGCAATGCTTCACGCCGCTGTTCATCTATGAGACAAAGCGATTATCAGAACTTTCCTATGCGGGCAGGTGGATATCGCCCAATCTCAGGAGGTCAGCAGGTATAAGTCTGATTTCACAATGCGGCGACGCATTGCGTGGTATTAGTGTATGTGAATTTCAGGTGCTATCGAAAATCGGGCGCAGGAACAGCGCCGATAGTATAATATCGGTAAATGTATCAATACACTGCTATTTTTGTGAGTAAAATATTGGTAATTGTAACAGATATTGTACTATAACTTAACATAACCCTACTCTCACACAGAACCCGCCACTACCGATGCCTAACGCTAACCCGCCCTGGTGGTGCCTAACTCCAAGACCCCCCCTGGTGGTGCCTAAGCCTAAGACCACCCCTGGTGGTGTCTAACACTAAGATCCCCCCTTGGTGGTGCCTAACCCTAAGACCCCTACTGGTGGTGCCTAATCCTAAGACTCCCCCCCCTTGTCATGCCTAACCCTAAGAGTCTTTGGTGGTGTCTAATCCTAAAATCCCCCTTGGCGATGCCTAAAACTAAGACTCCCTGGTGGTGCCTAACCCTAAGACCCCCTGGTGGTGCCTAACCCTAAGACCCCCTGGTGGTGCCTAACCCTAAGACCCCCCCCCCCCCCCGATGGTGCCTAACCCTAAGATCCCCTTGGTGGTGCCTAACCCTGAGACCCCCCGGTGGTGCCTAACTCTAAGATCCACATTGGTGGTGCCTAACTCTATGACCCCTGTAGTGGTGCCTAACCCTAAGTCTCACCTGGAGGTGGCTAACTCTAAGATTCCACCTGGTGGTGCCTAACCCTAAGATCCCAACGTGGTGATGCCTAACCCTAAGACCCCTCAGGTGGTGCAAAAAACAATAATTACTGGGTACCGCCTGGCATCCAAATCTCCCCTTTGAAAGACCTGGCTTTTGGCACCAGCTTGCCAATATTTTCAATTAAAGTCTATGGCGGTACTCGATTTGTCCAGAAGCCAATGCAACCGAAAACCACATTTGATTTGCGGAGGTGTGCGATATAATGCAGGCAAGGAAGCAACTCCAGGTATCTACACATAACTCAATTTTCCTGTAGGATGGATTATTCAATTCAATCAATGTATCAGATTGGGAGAGAATTGATTATGTTCCATTCTGCTCAATCGATGGTCGATCATGAAGGTATTGGCTAATGTACACATGATTTTGATTGACACAGAATGTATTTTTGGTTTGAGAGCATGGATCCCCCAGGGTCCATAATAATACGACATATCAGCAAACCCTGCACTGACAGGAATTGGAATGCGCACAGGAAGAGCCAGATATTCGCAGAGGTTCCGATCATCCAGCGAGAATAGTGATGATCTAAATCAGCTAATCACAATTACTTAAAATTGTGTGTGCATTTTCACAACTACGCCCTTACATAATTATGGTTTGTAAATTCAATTGACTGTGTATAATTTTGGGTAATTTTTGCTTAATTTTGTGCCAACTTTAGCGGTGTACAGCAAAGCCTCCTTACATGCCATGGTCACCAAAATTGCTACATATCTTAGGGAGAATAGTGGATACAAGGGGAAATTGAATAAAAAAAACAAAAACAAAAAAAACTTTGTAGTTTTTGAGGAAAATCGATTTTAAAAATGCAAAGAAAAAATGTTTTTTAAACTATTGTATATACTCGCATATAAGCCGACCCGCCTATAAGCCGAGGTACCCACTTTTCACACAGAAATCAGGAAAAAGTGATTGACTCATGTATAAGCCCCCTACCCAGTACAGCCCCCTCCATAGTAGCCTGATGCGCCCCGGTGCAAGTCAGCCCCTTTCCCTATAGCCAGATGTGCCCCAGGATCATACAGCTGTGTCTCGACACCACTAGATGGTGTCATAGATAGGAGACAGCGATTGCCACACAGGAAGAATCCTTGATCATTGGACCACTGACACAGGTAGTCTTGAGCAGCGCTCTCTGCACACTATGTTGCAGGGGATGGGGGGCACAGATCTTGAGCAGCGCTCTCTGCACACTATGTTGCAGGGGATGGGGGGCACAGACACAGCAGGAAGCCAACTGGCAAGAGCAGGATCACTAGTGCACAATTCTTATGCTACTCTGCCAGTAACAAAACCTGCTCCACCATCCATTCTGCTCCACTGACTCGCATATAAACCGAGGGGGTAACTTTTCAGCACATTTTTTGTGCTGAAAAAATTAGGCTTATATGTGAGTATGTACAGTAATTTGTCTATGTTTACAAACCATTTTCCCTTTGCATATTTAAAATTGAATTTCTCAAAAACTACAAGATCTTTTTTGAAATCACTTTTTTTTTTTTTTTTTTTTACTTGTACCCACAATTCTTCTGTTCTCAGCACCGCCAGTAGTATTTCAAAAGCTCTTTATTGCTTTAAAAGCAGCATGATGTAGTTGCTGTAACAGTGACAGCCCCGCTGTTTCGGTCACCCAGACCTTTTTCAAGCTGTTCAGTTGCACATCAAACTGACATCTAGAATCATTCTCTTTATATAGGCAATGTTACAACCGTCAGCCAATCTGTTCTTCTTAACGTATGAAGCAATTTTGGCATTTATGGCAATAGCTTGCATGGGGGCGTTTCTAATTAACCACTAAAGGCGGCACAAATTAAAGGATACCCTAAGTGACATGTGACATGATGAGATAGACATGTGTATGTACAGTGCACTGCACTGTGTTCCTTTTTTCTTTCTCTGCCTGAAAGTGTTCAATATCAGGTATGTAAGTGGCTGACTCAGTCCTGACTCAGACAGGAAGTGACTACAGTGTGACCCTCACTGATAAGAAATTCCAACTATAAAACACTTTCCTAGCAGAAAATGGCTTCTGAGAGCAGGAAAGAGATAAAAAGGGGAATTTCTTATCAGTGAGGGTCACACTGTAGTCACTTCCTGTCTGAGTCAGGACTGAGTCAGCCACTTACATACTTGATATTTAACTCTTTCAGGCAGAGAAAGAAAAAAATGAACACAGCATAGTTATTTGTGTGCTAGGCACTGTACATACACATGCCTATCTCGTCATGTCACATGTCACTTCGGGTATCCTTTAAGGCAAAAATTATGTGAAATTACAAATGATTACAATTACAGATGAAATTAATTAGGATTTTCACAAAATTTCACGTTACGATTTTGCATCATAATTGTGAATTTTCATGCAAAATTACCGCTAGGTGAAACTTGTACTCCTCACTAGTCAAGAAGAAAGAAAACCACAAACTACGACAAAATCTTCCAACACAGGTCCCCCTGCAAGAGAGCTCTGAACAAGACAGGGGATTGTGGGTAAAAGAGGGCGACACTTACCGCACGGTGGACTGGTAGAGCAGGTCTTCTCTCTTGCGGTAATTTTCCATATGGGAGAAGTTGGTAGAAAACATGGCATCGAACGTGAAGATTTTCTGTTTGATGGTTCCCCCGTCTGTCACCTGAAAAGAGAAAAAACAGACACGTCAGAAGAAACACGGCACAAACACGCCATTCCCATCGCCAGAGGAGACAGGCACGTCAGAGGCTACACGGCTGCAACACGCCATTCCTGTCAGCTGACAATTAACACGCTGTCAAGCATGCTCCTCTGCGAGTGACGATAAGCATGCAGGGAGATGTCACATGTCAGATATGTCACATGACAAAAAAAAGTATATGCCATATTTCATCTTTAGTTGAGCATGTAGCAGAACATTATCCATCTGTAGCGAATGGATGTGATCGCTAGGGTACACAGATTAGGGACCCCAGTGCTGTGCAGATGCACTGCTAGGCAACAGCATAGCGATGCATCTATACCGCGTTGGGTCCCCGAACTGTAGCGATTGCGTAAGATCGCTACTGGCGCCAACCACTAAAGGTGTCCACGGATCTTAAGGCCAAATATAAGTGACATAATGCTGGGAATACACGACTCGATTCTGAGCCATTTAGATGGCTCGATAGATAATATCCGACATGTCCGATCTCCCGCCCGATCGTTTCCACGCTCGATTCCGCATTGAGGACAATGGAAAAAGATAAGAAAAAAGAGCAAATGATAAGAGAATCGCCTGCGGAATCGAGCTGGGGATTGATCGGGTGGGAGCATCGAGCAGCAAAATCGAGACGTGTATACCCAGCACGGCACTGTATTTTTCATTACACTGTTACATTAGGGCCCATTCACAGTAGAAATCGCTAAACGCAATCGCTGAACGATTTTATGGAGTTTTTGACTGTACAGAAAGCGTTTTTTTAGCGATTTCTAGTTCAATAAGCTGTGTCTGTCTTCCATAAACAGGAAATGACATTTGCACAGGAAAAAGGGGTATTTTGTGGGTAAACTGCAAAGTTTGATGGGTAAAATTACGGGAAGAACTCTGTTGATTGTGAACAGGCCATCGCTTCCAGAGTGATTTACTAGCGCTCTTAGACTTAACATTGAAACACTAATCGCTCATAATCATGCAGAAAATGCTACAGGCAACGTGTTTGCGTTTCAGCAAATCGCTTATGCTGCGATGCTGAAATCGCTTGCAAAGCACAGAAGTGTGAATGGGCCCAAAATAAACGTTTTCTTTTTTTTAACTGCTCAACTTTTATTTTTCCTTTTTCACTTTTTGTTATTGATTGCTGCTATTGACTACGGCAGCAATCATTAACAGCACAGACAATCTGATTGGCTGGGGTGGGAACCTATAGCAGGGCTATATCCAAAAGTGATAAATGGTTACACTTTGGGTTATTTTTGTTTGTTTTGTTTTTTTTATTTTCAAACCCTCTTGACAGAATAGTGTGCAGTAAATAGGAAGGCTGGAAGGCATCTTTGTATACATCCTAAACAAGAAGACGCTGAAAATTCTCCATGAGGCGATGAACTTCTCCAAAACCTGTCAGATGTATAGGATTTTTACTGCCTACTGTAAAGCAGGCTATACATGGATTGATTATTACTGGAAATTATGATCAGACAGGATGGTAAATTTATCAGATACCTGGCAGTCCTGCTGATCTCTTTGGCTGCAGTAGTGTCTCAATCACACACCTGAGTGTGATCAGGAAGAAAAAGATAATATCCGGGCACCTTCCGTCTTATACTTTATTGCGTTGCTTGTGTCAAAAGTGGGTTACATACCAAGGGTGTGTTCACCTGTCAGGTTTGCGCTGGTGGTGGTAAGTTGGAGGTGGGGGTGTCGGGCATCAGTTGGGGCTTGCGACGGCCGTTTCGCGTCCTTACAGACGCTTGGTCACGCTGCGCTCCATTAACTGTAAGGACGCGAAACGGCCGTCGCAAGCCCTGATGTCTTTTCAAGCCCAAGCCTGCCCCCTTCTGGCTCTGCTATAATGACTCAGCTATAATGATTCCTGAGCAGAGCCAGACTGAATGCTCAGTCGGGGATTTTATCAGGGCTGATAACAAGCAGGCTGAGCAGTGAAGGATGAAACAGAGAGCAGGGTAGGTGTTTTCTCTAATGCTCCCACTGATATATATGGTAAAATACATGAGGGTGCTTCGTCTCTGGTTCACTTTAAGAGGAAGAGGGGTAGGCAAGATGGAGTAGGCGGAGTAAGGGAGTAATAGGGCATGGCTATGCTTTATCACTCCTCACTATGAAAGATGTTGTTAAGACAAAGGGGGGCGGGCAATAGAGAGAAGCAAATCACAAGTATGGCCACTAAAGCCTGAAATCATTGGCGGGCCAAATTTGATGGCGCCCTGGGCCAGATTTGGCCTGCGAGTCAGAGTTTGACACCTATGTCTTATGAGTAGGTGTACACATGTATTTTACATTTTACTGTTTTCAGGATAGTGGTCTTTTGAAAAGAAAACAAAAAGAGATAAAAAGTATAAACAATTTGGGTTCAGGTACATTTCAGTATCAAGGCCAATGTTATATTTGTTCGCAGTATTGCTGGTATAATTTGTCGGATCATCTTTCTTATTGAACATTGCCTATACAGACTATTTCACCGCCAGCATCCGCTCATTGCGCCACTCACTACGGGGCTCTACAAACACGGGGGTAAATGTCGCAGGCGAATCCGCCATAATCCGTCTTGTCTTTATAAATGGGCCCCCGATGAATTAGTCGCCATGCCGGGATCTGAGCAGGACGAGGATGCCGTCTCTGCATGCTGTTCATCTCCTCCCGCCATGCGTCCAACGCGGACCGCGTGAAACAAATCTACGGCATTAACCCCCCTGAAGAGATCGTTCTGTCTCAGTCAGAATCTCCTGCCCTTCCAACCAGAAACATTTTTTTTTGCAAATTTAATAAAATTGCAACGGTTAAAAGTACAACTCGTGCTTTGAAGTCGGTAAAAAAGGGAAATGTGTTTCCTAAAATAACATCAGATGTTCTCTAATGAGAGGCAGAATATTTACCCGAGGCCACAACTTTAGTCACTGAGCTGAAGGCAGCGCAGCGTGGCGAACGAGAAAAGGGAAAACGCGGCCAAAACAGGATTCTTTTTCTCCTCCACTTTAGATAAAGTGGATAAGAGAATCTCGTCAGGTTTTTGCTTCTTCCTGTGTCCAAAAGTTTTCCTCCCTTCACAGGAAGTGAACCACTGCCTTCCCTTTAATGGCTTCAGTTCACAGAGCCTTACCGCATTCATTAACTACTTAACAACCGCTCCACGTCAATTGACGTGGACGCGACGGCAGCCCTAGGACCCCTCAACGCCAATTGGTGTCAAGCCCTGGGGTGGGTTTTCGCAGAAGATAACGCACGCCGATGCGTGTGACATGGCTGTCCCCCTGGGATGCATGATAGCGATCAGGTCTCATAGGCTGATGGCTATGACAGCCGATCACTGTGATTGGCTGGCGGGGGGAGGGAGTCAAATAAAAATAGTAAAAAAAAAGAGCTATTTTTATTTTTTTAAAAAACTAAACATCCCAGCAGCAATCACAGCCCACCAACAGAAAGCTCTGTTAGTGGGCAGAAAAGGAAGGGGGGGATCACTTGTGTGCTGAGTTGTATGGCCCTGCAGCAAGGCCTTAAAGCTGCAGTGGCCTAAGTTGTGAAAAACAGCCTGGTCACTAGGGGGGTCTAAGCCCATGGTCCTCATTAAAGGGAACCTGAGGTGAAAATAAACTAACATAAACAATTATATTTTTCCTCCTACTCCTAAAAAATGACTTTTTTTTTTTTTAGATATCCAATGGTTTTCATTTTATACTTAAAGTGAGTATCCAAGGTCCCCCCCCCCCCCCCCAAAAAAAAAAGATCCTCTTACCTGGGGCTTCCTCCAGCCCGTGGCAGCAGTCTTCTGCCCTCGTCAGCAGCTCTCGAGGCTCCCGATCTTCTCCGCTGCTGAACCCGACCTCGCCAGGTCCGCTTCCGAGTTGGCGTCTTCTGTGCTCCACCACGCGGTCCGGCCGCTGTCACTAGGACTGTACTGCGCAGGCGCAATAGCTCTGCGCCTGCGTAGTACCATCCTAGTGACGTCGCCCGGACCACGTGACCCGCGCCGTGGAGCGCAGAAGACGCCGACCCGGAACCCGACCTGGCGAGGTCGGGTTTTGCAGCGGAGAAGACCAAGAGCCTCCAGAGCTGTGACGAGGGCAGAAGACGGTTGCCATGGGCTGGAGGAAGCCCCAGGTAAGCGGATCTTTTTTGGGGGGGGACCTTGGATGTTTCCTTTAAGACCTTACCCAGTATAAGTATGATGCTCCTAATAAAGGGATACCCTATGCAGTATCAGTATAGTGGTTATGATAAAGGGAGACTCTATTGAGTATTAGTATAGTGTCCCTACCCTTTGTTCGCATAGTGCTCTGAATGAAAGGGGGCTGCCCAGTATACTGTAAGTATGGTGCACTAGCTAAAGTCTCCAGAGAGTATATTAAGCACCCTCATCTTGTGTAGTTCTGCAGGATGTTGCACTAAGTATAATATGGTATTGCAGAAAACACAAATAGCAAAAATGCCACTAATCAAAGACTAGCAAAAAGGCAAAGTAGGACGCACCAATTTAAAAAAGTGGTGTGCCACGACTCAGTGTCTCCTGGGGCCAGCAAAGTACAAAGTAAAGATAGGTCGGCACCACCAAGGAGTATTATACCTCTTTTATTGTAGCATAGGTAGCAGTTACCTACCCATGCTACAATAAAAGAGCTATAATACTCCTTGGTGGTGCTGACCCATCTTTACTTTGTAGTAATCAAACACTGACGGCTGATCTCTAATCAGTGGCAGCCTATTACGTGTCCCAGAGTTACAGAAAGGTCAATAGTTCATGTATTTTATCTCTCCCCTGAGCTCAGAAGTCACATTCTGCCAGGAAACCTTTTATGGCTGTAATTTGCTTATCAGTGATGTTTACCATATTCCTCAAGAGGCACCAACAAGACAGAAGATGTCACTTCCATGCCTAAAAATTAACTATTTCAGGCAGCAAAATAAAATAAAACACAGCCTGGTTATTAATATGCATGGTACTGTGCATACACATGTTTATCTCATCATGTCACATATCGCCTCGGGTACACTCTAAAGCAGAACACAGAGGATTTTACCGAACATTTTGCCAAGTGTCAAGTCACCAAGGCCACAATTCACTAAGGGCAGTTGATGTGTGAAGTCACGTCCGCTCAATAACCACCCAGCAGGGTCAGAGTAGGAACGAGGCAACTCAAACTCGAACAGCCGATCTCCAAGTGATGTTCTGCTCAATGATCCAGCAATGATCTTTATTGAAGCAGTAAAACACAGCACAACACGTCTGCTAACATGTTTCTATAATTGCTTGATCATTTAGCGGAACATCACTTACTTGGATATCACTAAGAGCAGTTTACTAAAATAATTTAGGTTGGTAAAATACAGCATTAGGTATTTTACACTCTTTTTTCCCAACTTCACTAAGATTTCCCGCATGTGGTAGAAGTTCAGTAATATACCGAAAAAACATGAATATATAAAGTCAGCGCAGGTCTATAGTAATACAGCTTTCATCATTTTTTGGTATACAGGATCTTCGAACAAAAGGGTAAAGAAGCAAGGCTTACCAGATTCCAACAACCCACATTATAAGGTTGTAAACAAGTTTGATAGGTGGTCCGCAGAACTTTCAAATGGTGTCGTTTCACCAGCGATGTTGCACACTACAGATTCCTCCGGAATATAGTAGATATCCTGAGGTCGCAGAGACTCGCCAAAGAGGAGTCCAGTAGGATAGTGACATGAAAGAGATGTACGGCACATCTAAGTGTAAACCGTCTTTATTACATAACAAGTAAAACAATTAAAAACAAGGATAAAGGAAAACTCACATACGGGGCCCGTGCACTGGGAACCCCGAAAAAGTAGCGCGCATAAAATGGTCAATAGAAGACCTCAAATAAAATGGTGCCGCCTGTCGCCTTCCCTAATATACCGAAAAAACATGCTTCAATTCACTAAGCCCTGCCCGGTAAGTCTCACCAGCTGTGGAGCAGGTCAGGCAGGAAGCGGTGAGTCTTCCCACAAGTGGTGTGTATGAGTCAGGTGCAGTGCATTCTCAGCATTCCTTTAGATGTGCATGCAGCCACTAGAGGGAGCTCTCCTGTGTACCAGTATATAGATATGTACATCTAAAGGGATACAAAAAAAGACTTCTTAAGTGTCTTTTTCTCCTGCTTTGCTGTTCTGAAGTCCCGCCCTCCAGAGTATTGGATCAAATGGGGTGAGAAGCAGGGCTGTGCAGCTCTCACTTTTGGCTGTCTGATACATCTGCCAATGTAACCGTCTGGAGATTGTGAGTTACTGACTAGTCAAAGCTGGACATAAATACATGATTTACCGAATGATTTTATCTTTGTGAATTGCAATTTCTTAACATTTCTTGAAGGTATTTACCACACAAGTCGGTCAGTTACCTCACTAGTTGGTGTTTTTACTTTATAGTGAGGCCCAGACCACACTAGGTCCGGAAACGTATCCGTGGCTCCGTTTTTCATCCCTGATTAAAAACGGAGTAACAGATACTAATGTTAAAAATAGCAGCCGTCCTCCCCCAAGAAAAAAACGGATCCGCCTGCAGGGACCCGTTTTCAAAATCTGAACGGAAGGTCCGGATCTGCTGCGTTTTCACGCAATTGATCTGAACCCGGGTACACTGAGGGGTAGTGGCAGGCAATGGGAAAACGTATTTCCCTCTATACAGGCAAATTTTGACACAGAAATGGATCCGTTTCTGTGTCACAGCCTGGGGGGTGGGAGAGGGGGCAGCCATGCTGGAGGGTGATAGCAGGCAGGTCGGGGGTGGCAGCAGTCGGCGGAGATGCCCCCCCTCCCTCACCTAGGTCCCCCGTCCCCGCTACCCCTCCAGATAGTTTCAATAATTTAAAAAGAGTTTAAAGTCAATATAATGTAGCAGGCGGCGAGCGGGGAACTTACTTCCTTGCATCCCACCGCTTCCTGTAAGTCCGTCCTCTGATGTTCATTGGACGCCATTACAGGAAGTGACACGGTGAGCAGTGGAGGACAAGGAAGTAAGTTCCCCGCTCGTCGCCTGCTACATTATATTGATTTTAAATGATTGAAACTAGCTGGAGGGGGAGCAGGGAAGGGGAGACCCTGGTGAGGGACAGGGGGGGGGGGGGGCGACCCCCCTCCCCACCGCTGTGCCCCCTTCCTGCCTGCTCTCCCCTCCAACATGGGGCCTTATGCTGGGTACACACTATGAGATTTTATGGCCAATTTACTGTCAGATCGATTCTTTCCAACATGTCCGATTTGCTTTCCGATCGATTACCGAGCATTTTCCGATCGATTTCCTATTAACGTTAATGGAAATGCATCTGAAAATACTCGTAAATCGATCGGAAAGCAAAGTGGACATGTTGGAAATAATCGATCTGACAGTAAAAAGGCCATAAAATCTCATAGTGTGTACTCAGCATTAAAGGCTGCTACTGCATGGAAAACTGAAATGACTTGTGAGGTAAATTAATGACTTCTGAGGTAAATATCTCAACAAAAGTCTGTTCACAAAGATTAGAGCATGCGGTAAAACAAGTGAGATGTTCAGTATTTTATCATGCAGCTGAGAAGGAAGGAGGAGACCCTGTGAAGAAAGCTCACAGATGTGCTGCATGAAGAGGAGTTCCATAGTTGATAAGCGACTCCTGTAGGTGTGGTGATGAACATCTTATCATGATCTAAGGCTAACAGAGAGTGTCAGTGGTGCGCCTAAATTAATCAGCAGCTCACCTAAATGGGGTAGCCCAAAAACCCCTAGTGCATAAGTAAATTTTAAAACGATTATTAGGCAGCGCTAAATATAAAATATAAATTTAATCACAATCACTGATTAATCAGATTACAGTAGATCAGTTCAATGGGCATAGCCACTAATAAATATAAATACAGATATCATAATCATCCACGCACCAATCATCTCAAACATCTACTGCAGTAGAAAAAAATGGGTCGATAAGTGCACTAAAAATAATACAAAATGATAAAAAATGAAAAATTAAAAATGCAAAGGATATGTCCTTGTTTAAATATAGCAGCATAGAAATAGATCAGTTCAAAGTCAACAAGCAATCTGAAGTAATTATCTTCAGTATGTATAGCGTAACAGATCCTTGCAGATTCCGCAAGTTGATATAAATAACTTTGATGGAGGATTTCCCACTCACCAACAGTGTAAGGAAGCAATGTGTGAAAACAAATGTCCGCAATGAAGAGTGAGCTAATACTCACGATCCCCTGCATGAATGGAGTAAGATTCCTGAAGCCGCTCAATCCAGTGTGTCCCGGCCGGTGACTAACACTGGAGAGTCTGTGACCCACTAAAGATGACTAAACAGCGGTGTCGGGCTGGTATGTCCGGCTCCAGTGCGGGTAGTGTGGCGTCCCTATGGACGGGGACGCCACACTACCCGCACTGGAGCCGGACATACCAGCCCGACACCGCTGTTTAGTCATCTTTAGTGGGTCACAGACTCTCCAGTGTTAGTCACCGGCCGGGACACACTGGATTGAGCGGCTTCAGGAATCTTACTCCATTCATGCAGGGGATCGTGAGTATTAGCTCACTCTTCATTGCGGACATTTGTTTTCACACATTGCTTCCTTACACTGTTGGTGAGTGGGAAATCCTCCATCAAAGTTATTTATATCAACTTGCGGAATCTGCAAGGATCTGTTACGCTATACATACTGAAGATAATTACTTCAGATTGCTTGTTGACTTTGAACTGATCTATTTCTATGCTGCTATATTTAAACAAGGACATATCCTTTGCATTTTTAATTTTTCATTTTTTATCATTTTTTATTATTTTTAGTGCACTTATCGACCCATTTTTTTCTACTGCAGTAGATGTTTGAGATGATTGGTGCGTGGATGATTATGATATCTGTATTTATATTTATTAGTGGCTATGCCCATTGAACTGATCTACTGTAATCTGATTAATCAGTGATTGTGATTAAATTTATATTTTATATTTAGCGCTGCCTAATAATCGTTTTAAAATGATCTAAGGCTACCAGCAGTGAGATGGAAGACATTTCAAACTCTGCAGAGGGCCACCTGCTGGTGGAGAGGTGTAAGTAAAAAAGAATTAGAGCCCATGATACCACCCTAAGGTCAGGTAACTGTCAGGACCTAGGTGCTGACATCACACTGTGGGAGGGGTTTCACCACAGTATCAGCCATACAGACCCCCAGATGATCCATGTGAGAAAAGGTAAAGATTTCTCATGGGAAACGGGGTATCAGCTACTGATTGGCATGAAGTTCAATCCTTGGTTACAGTTCCTCTTTTGTGATTTAGTGATTCTAGAACAGAAAAAAGGGTCTTTTCGAATAGAGCCTTTTTTTCTTTGGTGGCACCGGGATAAGCGTGAGACTTTGCTGAAGGAAAGATTTGGAGGGAGTTCCCCTTTAGTGGCATGACCCAAACACTCTGGCATGCCACCAAGAAACATCACCAGGCTAGGACTCCTGAAATCCAGATACCTTCCTATTACTGAAACTCCACACGTCAATCTTCTCTAACTCGAGGCCAGAAGACGAGGGGAACCTGGCACCGTGGGGCCGCATTTTATCTACTAACATCAAGGATCTACAAGTCTTCAGTACCTTCTTGTTTTCATTACTCTGCCCAGGACCGGCACTGGGGAAGCACGCGCTCCATCGTGTCAGGATAGAGATTTCATTAGAGGACGATCAGGAGCAGAGAAATATCATTACATCCAGCGCTCGAGTAAGTCGACGCGGCACAGAGCGGCCATATTAGGGCTGAATAATGTGCTGTGGAACAGGACGGGCTCCACGCTACGGAGGAACATTACTGGCATGATGAACGTTCTACTGAGAGATCCACACCGGTGTTACTGGCCTCCTACAACAAATGTTCTTGTCCAGCGCGCTGATTGGAAAGACAGCATGGATCATGTCGCTGGAAGGCGCAGAGCCGCAGAGAAGAGTGCGCGGACGGAGACGGCGAGCACGGCGGGAGAGGAATTCTACAATTTTGCGAGAATTTTTCAGGCGTTAATACATCAGGTTCTGTTCCAAAAACATAAGCAGTAAGGCCTGCGCAGAGAAGATGTGGGTTCTCTCATTGCCATATACAGGATCTTCTCAAAAAATTAGCATATTGTGATAAAGTTCATTATTTTCTGTAATGTAATGATCTACATTAGACTTTAATATATTTTAGATTCAAATACACACAACTGAAGTAGTTCAAGCCTTTTATTGTTTTAATATTGATGATGATTTTGGCATACAGCTCATGAAAACCCAAAATTCCTATCTCAAAAAATTAGCATATTTCATCCGACCAATAAAAGAAAAGTGTTTTTAAAACAAAAAAAGTCAACCTTCAAATAATTATGTTCAGTTATGCACTCAATACTTGGTCGGGAATCCTTTAGCAGAAATGACTGCTTCAATGCGGCGTGGCATGGAGGCAATCAGCCTGTGGCACTGCTCAGGTGTTATGGAGGCCCAGGATGCTTCGATAGCAGCCTTAAGCTCATCCAGAGTGTTAGGTCTTGCGTCTCTCAACTTTCTCTTCACAATATCCCACAGATTCTCTACAGGGTTCAGGTCAGGAGAGTTGGCAGGCCAATTGAGCACAGCAGGGGCGTCGCTAGCCCTATTTTGGGGTGGCACGTGCCCCCAATCTGTCCTGGGGTGCCACGGATCTCAGCGGCTCCCTCCAGCCGCCGCCGCCGCCGTGTCACTCAGACCTCAGGATCAGGCGGCGAGCCGGCGACCAATCGTGCGGGCGCTAGGACCCAGCGCCCGCACTGATATGCGGAAGTGACATCACTTCCGCATTTCGAGCGGGTGCGTCCGGCGCCCGCTGGTACTGGTCGGGTCGCCGCTGATCCTGAGGTCTGCTGCAAGGTGAGCGGCGGCTAGAGGGGGGGCCTCCCTGTCACTTACTCACTCCCTAAAGGGGCTCCCTGGCACTCACTCCCTAAAGGGGCTCCCTGGCACTCACTCACTGCCTAAAGGGGCTCCCTGGCACTCACTCACTGCCTAAAGGGGCTCCCTGGCACTCACTCACTGCCTAAAGGGGCTCCCTGGCACTCACTCACTGCCTAAAGGGGCTCCCTGTCACTCACTCACTGCCTAAAGGGGCTCCCTGTCACTCACTCACTGCCTAAAGGGGCTCCCTGTCACTCACTCACTACCTAAAGGGACTCCCTGGCACTCACTCACTACCTAAAGGGGCTCCCTGTCACTCACTATCGGGGTCCCTGTCACTCACTACCTAACTGGAGGCGCCTGTCACTCACTAGCTAACCTGGGGGTCCCTGTCACTCACTGCCTAACTTGGGGGCTACCATATTAAGGGGGCATTCTGCCTATTTATGTGAAATGCTGTCTATTTATGTGCCTCATGACTGCTGAATTTGTCTTGTTGGGAGCATTATGATTTGTTGGGGGCCTCAAGATTGCTGAATTTGTCTTGTTGGGGGCCTCATGATTTGTTGGGGGCCTCATGATTGCTGCATTTGTCTTGTTGGGGGCCTCATGATTTGTTGGAGGCCTCATGATTGCTGAATCTGTCTTGTTGGGGGCCTCATGATTTGTTGGGGGCCTCATGATTGCTGAATTTGTCTTGTTGGGGGTCACATGATTGCTAACTGCGAGACTATGGGAAAAGCTGAATCCTTATCATATGAGACAATAGAATTAAACTTACTTTTTTAGCTTTTTAAAACAGAAAATAAAACTTGGAGGTTCTAAAAAAATTGAATACATTTTTCAGGAGTAGGATGGATGAAATTGTTTATCTTCACAGTTTATTTTCAACTTGGATTTTCCATAATGTTCATGTATTAGTTAAAACGTTTGTACAGTATTTAGTTTATTGCTGTTGCCACTTTGCGATAGATAAGTGACTTTTGGGTTGCAGTTTGGGCACTCGGCCTCCAAAAGGTTCGCCACCACTGTCCTAATCTGATGTCCCACCATTGCTAGGTTCATGTAAATTTGTCTCCACCCGTTACCACACCTATATTCTGGTCCATGGCCCACCCATTTTTCGGTGCGGCGCGATAAGCACGCCGCACAACCTGATCCTTATATTTTTGGCACGCTAGCTGCAGTGTGCTGAATTCTGCTGCCTACAGTATGTACAGTATACGCTGTTCTCTAGTGCCTGCACTGTGTGCTGATTTACCTCCAGTGTGTACAGTGTAAGGTGTTACTCTGTACCTTTACTGATTGTAAACCAGCTATATTGTATGCTGATCCCTGCTACTTTCAGTATGTACAGTATTAGCTGTAAAGCCTGGTACACACATACAATTTTGATTAGCCAATTTTAGCTCTGTTCATAAAATTCATTGTCTGTTGGCCCACTTCACGGCGGTGGTAAAATTGGGGGTCAGTGATTGACCAATCAAAATTGTATGTGCGTATACATCTTTGATCTATGCCTATACTGATTGTAAATTATCTAAATAAAGGACAGGGGGCTCCATCCAATATTTCGATGGGCAGGCCCGTTATCTGTAGCTTACACCGCTGCTAAGTTCATGTACATTTGGCCCCACCCATGGCCACGCCCACTCACCTCATGGCCACGCCCATTTTTGCCACGGCGCACATATACCTCCCCGCCTGGTGCCCACAGGTGCCCCCGATCTCCAAGGACCCTAGAAACTCCCCTGGAGCACAGTAATACCATGGTCAGTAAAACATTTACCAGTGGTTTTGGCACTGTGAGCAGGTGCCAGGTCGTGCTGAAAAATGAAATCTTCATCTCCATAAAGCATTTCAGCAGATGGAAGCATGACGTGTTCCAAAATCTCCTAATAGCTAGCTGCATTGACCCTGCCCTTAATAAAACACAGTGGACCAACACCAGCAGCTAACATGGCACCCCAGACCATCACTGACTGTGGGTACTTGACACTGGACTTCAGGCATTTTGGCATTTCCCTCTCCCCAGTCTTCCTCCAGACTCTGGCGACTTGATTTCCGAATGACATGTAAAAGTTGCTTTCATCCGAAAAAAAAGTACTTTGGACCACTGAGCAACAGTCCAGTGCTGCTTCTCTGTAGCCCAGGTCAGGCGCTTCTGACGCTGTTTCTGGTTCAAAAGTGGGTTTGTGCTTCCATCTGCTGAAAAGCTTTATGGAGATGCAGATTTCATTTTTCAGCATGACCTGGCACCTGCTCACAGTGCCAAAACCACTGGTAAATGGGTTACTGACCATGGTATTACTGTGCTCAATTGGCCTGCCAACTCTCCTGACCTGAACCCCATAGAGAATCTGTGGGATATTGTGAAGAGAAAGTTGAGAGACGCAAGACCCAACACTCTGGATGAGCTTAAGGCCGCTATCGAAGCATCCTGGGCCTCCATAACACCTGAGCAGTGCCACAGGCTGATTGCCTCCATGCCACGCCGCATTGAAGCAGTCATTTCTGCAAAAGGATTAGTGACCAAGTATTGAGTGCATAACTGAACATAATTATTTGAAGGTTGACTTTTTTTTGTTTTAAAAACACTTTTCTTGTATTGGTCGGATGAAATATGCTAATTTTTTGAGATAGGAATTTTGGGTTTTCATGAGCTGTATGCCAAAATCATCAATATTAAAACAATAAAAGGCTTGAACTACTTCATTTGTGTGTAATGAATCTAAAATATATGAAAGTCTAATGTTTATCAGTACATTACAGAAAATAATGAACTTTATCACAGTATGCTAATTTTTTGAGAAGATCCTGTATATGTCTGCTGCCCGGTGAGGCAATAAAAGTTCTCCAAACCTTTGTGACTCAAGGAAGGAATTAAATCTAGCCAATCACAGACTTGGTTATTCAGTTTAGTAAGTGGCAGGGCCAAGCAGAGGGAGTGGCTAGAGCAGCGCCATCCTCTGTGCGCAGAACCGTGACGGCCCCTAGAGGCCCCCCCTCCCCCAAGTGCCATTCCAGGGCAGGATGAGAGAATGCAGGGCTGGTGCTTCTTTGCGCAACTCTGCTTGCAGTATAGGAGGCGGATATGGAGGTGAGCTGATGACAGCCGGGTGCACGCCAAAACTAGCCGGGTGAAGCACCGGGCTAAAAGAACCTGGGGAGAACACTGAAATTATCGATTGGTCGTCAATTGGCTGCAAAATCGATAGAAGTATGGCCACCTTAAGTGCTTCCATCCTATCTGTTAGTCAGTACTCGTCCTCCATACGGAAAGGTAAAAGACAATAGACAGAATTCATGTGCGAAATACAATGATGCAAACCTGGCGCGTCTAACGTGTAAAAACATGAAATCAAATAAAAGAGAAATCACTTTGAGGTAAACTTCACAATAACTGAGAATGTGAGGCAGGGAAAATAGGCTATAATGTGTGCGTTTCACCCGCCCTGAACTGGAATTATGGTAATGTGTGTATTCGCAGGGGGAAAAATGCCGCGTTTATTTTTATAGGCGTCTGCGAGACAATGGTTGGGATTGCAGTCCCTGACTGATGCGATGCATTCATTACGGCGGCGGCGAAGATACGACATATAGATAAAAATTGTTGTGGGGGCTGCTGGGGACTCCATGACGCCCTCCCATCATTCCTCCCTTACAGCAAGCTGAACGAGGAGACGAGCGGCGGATACGTGTAACATGTGTCGGATCAATAAGGTTTATATCGAGTCGCCCGCCGCACGCTTCTTCATCACAGAATTCTTCAGCTCACACCGGGCTTCACAAGTCTGATTTAAAGGATACCCGAAGTGACATGTGACATGATGAGATAGACATGTGTATGTACAGTGCCTAACACACAAATAACTATGCTGTGTTCCTTTTTTTCTTTCTCTGCCTGAAAGAGTTAAATATCAGGTATGTAAGGGACTGACTCAGTCCTGACTCAGACAGGAAGTGACTACAGTGTGACCCTCACTGATAAGAAATTCCCCTTTTTACCAGTTTCTTGCTCTCAGAAGCCATTTTCCGCTAGGAAAGTGTTTTATAGTTGGAATTTCTTATCAGTGAGGGTCACACTCTAGTTACTTCCTGTCTGAGTCAGGACTGAGTCAGCCAATTACATACCTGATATTTAACTCTTTCAGGCAGAGAAAGAAAAAAAGGAACACAGCATAGTTATTTGTGTGCTGGGCACTGTACATACCCATGTCTATCTCATCAGGTCACATGTCACTTTGGGTATCCTTTAAAGTAAATCTGTCATGAGAGTAAAAAAAAGGAGGCGGCCATTACTGGCCATCTACTGAAGATCTCAAGTGAAGGAGGCGGCCCAAGTCTTGAGAAAAATGAAACCAGTGAGTAAAGCAAAGGGATACAAAACAGAGAGGGGGCTGATTCACAAAGTTTTTCTGTTGAATTACATTACCTAAATTATGACCTTTTTTTATCTCTGTGAATGACTCATAACTCATGGCCCATATGCAATGCACTTCAATGTTCGACCTAGGAGATAATTTTTCACCTTTTTTAAAAATAACTTTTTCTCCTGAGTTATCTTGTAGAAGATAATTTTAATATTCTCTTTAAAATAACTTTTAAGGATTTTAAAATTGAAAAAGTACCCAGAAGTTGGTGAAAATGATTTTGAGTATTTTCTTGCTTGCTGGTGGTTTAAAGGACTTACGAGGCAAAAATGATTAAAAAGGTTAAATACCTATTGCGATTTAATATCCTTAGGGGACGCCATCCGCGCCCCTCGGTCCATTCTGCCGCATCTCTTGTATAAATCCCCGGCTCCTGTGGGGTCCTGACCCAATCCCTCGGGTCGTCTTTAGCTGCCCCAGTTAACATGGCTGCCGAGTCCTGCCGCGCCTGCGCTGTTCTCATAGCCGCAAGTGCGGCTGCGCAGCTCTGAGTCCTCCTCCAGCTCTGACCTCATTCCCGGCGGTCTCGTAGACGTAAAGCACGCGAGACCACCGGGAATTAGGTCAGAGGTGGAGGAGGACTCAGAGCTGCGAGCGGCTATGAGAACAGCGCAGGTGCGGCAGGAACCGGCGGCCATGTTAATTGGGACAGCTGAAGACGACCCGAGGGATCGGGTCGGGACCCCACAGCAGTGTTCTCCCCAGAATTTTTTTCCAGCCGGGTGGCATTAAAAAGTAGCCGAGTGGAGTGCAAGGGGTGGAATGCAGGGTCGGTGCAACTCTGCTTACAGCATAGGAGGAGGAGGAGGAAGCATGACAATGACAGCTGGGTGTTAACCAAAACTAGCCGGGTGGAGCACCCGGCTAAAAAAGCCTGGGAAGAACACTGCCACAGGGGCCATGGATATATAAAAGAGACGCGGCGGAATTGACCGGGGGCCGCAAATGGCATCCCCAAGGATGTTAAATTGCAGTAGGTATTAAACTTTAATTATTTTCACCTCTTAAGTCCTTCAAAGGGTGCTTAACAGTTTGTCTGAACATCTATGCAAAATAAATGTACAATTTTTTTCACTCATCAAAAATTGTCAAACTGTACAATCTCTTTTTTAAATGATTGACTCCTTGTTCCTGAAGAGTTATAGTTTTTTGACAAAAACTTTTATTGCAAATATTTTGTCATGTTTGCTATAATAAAGTTGGATTCTAATCTTTTATGGTGGTTTCTCCAAATATGTAACCTCGTGACTTTACATATGTGCTGATCCGAGTGTGGTGGACTACTCAAGACAAGACAGAGAATATTTATATTGTGCGCCAGAGCTGCAGCCACTAGGGCGCGCTCTATAGGCAGTAGCAGTGTTAAGGAGTCTTGCTCAAGGTCTCTTACTGAATAGGTGCTGGCTTACTGAACAGGAACAGCCAGGGCCGGCCCTAGACTTTTTGCCGCCTGAGGCAAATTTTGAAAAAATTGCCCTGCATCAATTCCCCCCCCCCCCCCGTAGGGTGCCGCCGAGCTGGAGGGGTAGCGGGCAGGACGGGGGTATTGGGGCTAGCAGTGGGGTGGGGGGTCAGACCCCCCCCCTCCCTCGCCTGGGTCCCCCGATCTGCGCTCCCCTCCAGCTTTAAATGGCGAATAAGCAGCGGACAGTAAGAGGCACGGGCGGGGGATCACTCACCTTCCTCGTTTCAACGTGCGCTCCACTGACGTCACTTCCTGCAACGCCGGCCACGTACAATACAGTGGGCGGCGTTGCAGGAAGTGACGTCAGTGGAGCGCACGCTGGAACGAGGAAGAGGTGAGTGATCCCCCGCCCATGCCTCTTACTGTCCGCTGCTTATTCGCCATTTAAAGCTGGAGGGGAGTGCAGATCGGGGGACCCAGGCGAGGGAGGGGGGGTCCGACCCCCCTCCCCACCGCTAGCCCCAATACCCCCATCCTGCCCGCTACCCCTCCAGCTCGGCGGCCAGCCCCCCCGCACCCACGGACGGGCAGATGCCGCCCCTAGAAATTTGCCGCCTGAGGCAAAAGTTTCACCCCGCCTCATGAGCGGGCCGGCCCTGGGAACAGCAATATATTGCAAACCCGGGTATCCTGTACCAGAGGCAGAGCCCTTAACCATTACACTGTCCAGCCACTCAAATGTGGATATATTTTATTTCATTTTTTTTTATTAATGAGTTATTGAAACTCCTCTCCCAACTATTATATACTGTATACAACAATAATTATTCCACAGCAGCAATTTGGTTAATATCGCCCCTCTTAGCTACACAGAACTGGAATAATCTCCTTTCAGCCTCTAACTTTCTAACTCCTCGACCTCCAAAAGTTGTCCAACAGATGATAAACAAACTCTCACATCTGGGACTTTTCAAATAGACATGAGACCTACTACAAATAGGACAATATACATTTCTAACCCAATCATTGTTCTAGTCACGTGATTGGATTGAGTTCCTCCACAGATTGCAAAAGAAAAACGTGTGCATGTGTGAACGAATGATCTAATGAGGATAATGTAACATACCGACACAGTGTAACTAGACCACTATCTGCATTTTTTTAAATTCTTCTCTTAGGCCTGGAACCCACAAGGAGCGCTTTTCTGAGCGCTTTATGATTTGAAGACTCTTGCTAATGTAATGCTATGGGTATGATCCCACTTGAGCGATGTGATTTTATAAAAATCCTCCATAGCATTGCATTAGCAAGAGCTTTTTCAAATCACTAGCGCTTAGAAAAGGCTGCTAGTGGGTTTGAGCCCTTAAAGAAAATCTGTAATGAAAAAACCTCCCCTGGGGGGTACTCACCTCGGGTGGGGGAGGCCTCCGGATCCTATTGGGGCTTCCCCCGTCATCCTCGGTCCCACAGCGGCGGCGAAAATCCTCCCGGAGCTGCACCGATGTAAATATTTATTTCCGTGGCTCCAGTGCAGGCGCATTATCCGCTCTTCCCACGGGGATAGGCGGAAATAGCCGATCTCCGTTGGCTGACGATGGAGAGCTGCTATTTCCGCCTATCTCTGACAGAAGAGCCGCAACAGCGCCCCCCACTGGAGCCTGGAAAGGTAAATATTGCACAGGCTGACAAATTGTCGCCTGTGTGGACTGCAGAGAGACCGCCGTGGGACACAGGAGGACGGGGGAAGCCTCGATAGGTTCCAGAGGCTTCCCCCTACTGAGGTGAGTACCCCCCAGGGGAACTTTTTTTCAGTACAGGTTTTCTTTAAGGAGGGATTGTCAGCCACAAGATCAAATTCTATTTACCAACTGCTCTGTGTTTAATATGCAGCCTTACCCTGCATGGCAAGCACTGCAATCTATTCAGAAATGTTTCTGCTGCAATGATTATTATTTCAGTCGGCCTGGCTATATTTTTGCCATTGCCAATGAGAAGGAAGCTTATTACCACACCTCCCGAATACCTGCTCTGCACACATTGGCTGAGGGCAGTTCAGTGAGCTGCTGAAATCTGATCTATGCTGTGCTCACGTGGTTACAAAGCAATCTAGCAGTTTCTAGAAGAAACAAATTAAGGGAGGAAATGACAGCAGGATTGTCTTCAGTCGGCGAGATGAAAAATGCCAGGGACAGAATAATCTTTATTTACTATATGTAATTCACTAAAACCAAAATGTGGACAGTACAATACATCTGTTATGTACGTAGAGCAAGTAGTTACTACAAGTAGTCTACTTACTAATGTTTTTTTTCCGGGGATGGTATGGCTGTGCCTACTGCTTTAAAGGGATACTGTAGGGGGGTCGGGGGAAAATGAGCTGAACTTACCCGGGGCTTCTAATGGTCCCCCACAGACATCCTGTGTTGGCGCAGCCACTCACCGATGCTCCGGCCCGCCTCCGGTTCACTTCTGGAATTTCAGACTTTAAAGTCTGAAAACCACTGCGCCTGCGTTGCCGTGTCCTCGATCCCGCTGATGTCATCAAGAGCGCACAGCGCAGGCCCAGTATGGTCTGTGTCTGCGCAGTACACTCCTGGTGAAATCAGCGGGAGCGAGGACACGGCAACGCAGGCGCAGTGGTTTTCTGACTTTAAAGTCAGAAATTCCAGAAGTGAACCAGAGGTGGGGCCAGAGCATTGGGGAGTGAACCAGAGGTGGGGCCAGAGCATTGGGGAGTGGCTGCGCCAACACAGGATGTCTGTGGGGGACCATTAGAAGCCCCGGGTAAGTTCAGCTCATTTTTCCCCGACCCCCCCTACAGTATCCCTTTAAGGACATTTTCTGGACAATATTGGCAAACTCAAAGTCTGGATCTGCCTCCGATGGGACACCCAGAGTTGTTGCCATATACCTGAAGCTACCCCGAGCAAAACTCCTTCCAGTCTAGGGCGTCTATCCTTATAAACACAGCACAAAATTGTCAGAGCAGCCTTCGGTGATGCCTGCCTATCTGCCCACCTGTCTGTCTGACCAGAGCGGATATTTATTCACGCTGCACAGATGGTGAGATGCTGAAAATCAGCATTTTAACAATATTACATTACACTTATCAAAGCGGATTCCGCCAATTAATGATTCAACCAATTACTGCTAATAAGGACAGCTCAATGATCGCCGACAAATGACAGCTAACATTACATCTTTCCTTACTGTAGACTTTGGTGTGTTATAACATTATAACAGATAATATGGGCGCGCACAGATGCCGGTCGCTGTTTGCAATCTGCAGAATCTGCTTTGCCGGCATTAGCGAGATAATAATAAGGTCACAGACAGCGATAACAGCAAAGGCGAAGAGTCGTCACAGTAACGGTAAGTAATAAATGTGTACAGGAACAGGATGACACGCATGGAACTCCTGAGACGGCTTGTGACCGGCGATAAAAGTGACTCAGTGGCAGTGATGCTCGGATACCCCCAACCACGAATTCGAGTAAATCCGGGCCGGCAGAATCAAAACCCAAATACGCCGTGATCCTGATCCGGATTTGAATCTGAGCTCCGGATTTGACTCTTTTTAGCCGTGATTACATGTAGAATCCATAATCATAATCTAGGGTGTGTTCCATTTTTTTAATTCTCTGTAAGAAAGAGTTAACATGACAGTTTCGCTCTAGTCGTGACCCAATCCGACTACAGCATTCCTCGCTGATAAGGGATTACAGCCATAAAACTTTTCTAGAAGAGAACAGCATTTCACTGCAGGGGATAGATAGAAAATATATGTTCATAGGTGTTAGCTCTGACATACTTCAAAGACTGTGCCATAAGAGCAGAGACAATGAAACATTTAAATGTAAACCGTAGATTTACACATAAAATAAAATGGTTAGTTATGGTTAGTGGGAGCATAAATACAATTGTTTATCTCATCAGTATATTTTCACCTCAATATTTCTTATAACTAGTTACGGAAAGTGTCCTGTTAAAATATGAAGAACTAGACTTGTGAGGAGGTTTTCTAATGGGGCAAAGGAAACCCAAAGACTCAAAATAGGGCAATCCAAAAAACAGTTTTGGCTTCTCAAGCCAGGAAGTATTCAGAATTGTAACCTCAACATAAGAAAGAAAGAAAAACACCCATAATGCAACACTCGAGGACAGCTGATGGAAAATGCGAACTATGGCTTTCCTTCAACAGGTGTACAATAGATCGTCACATCATAAAGAATTGCTATAGCAAATGATATACTTTACTAATAATTCACCACCAATAAATACTCCAAGTCATCAAAAACAGTACATGGGCAGTGCTAACTCAATATCATTATAAAACCACCACCCTGTGGAAGTATGTCCCCCTCCTACAGCCACCACCACCCCATGGAAGTATAAAAGTATGACACCCCCAACCATCATCAACCCATGGAAGTATGACCCTCTTTCTTAGTCACCATCACCCCATGGAAGTATGCCCCCCGCCACCTTCATAAACATATGGAAGTATGCCTCTCCCAACCACCAACAACCCATGGAGATATTGACCCCCACCACCATCAACCCATTAAAGTATCCCCCCCACCCCACCCCAAACACCGTACAAGCCACAGAAGCATGTTCCCCTTCTACCATCACCCCATGAAAGTTCACCCCCCTCCCCCAACCACCATCGCCCCATGGAAGTATGCTCCCCCAACCACCATCGCCGCATGGAAGTATGCTCGATTTTGCATCCTGTCCGAGTGAGTAAATTGTTTGATTCGACCCGATATCAGCCAATTTCCATCGATCGATAGAACGGAACATAATTTGTTCTCCCTGGATCTGATAAAATGCTTGAATCAATTGGTCAATCGCTCATGAAAATTAAGTATTGCGTGGCCACCTTAAATGTTGACTTCCATGTTGCTGTACAAAGCGTAGGGTTTTTTAAACTATACAAGAGATGGATTGTTACAATACTTTGCTTCCTTTCATGGACCTGCAAGCGTCTTAACCCCGTTCCTCCTCCTGGTTGAGGCTCATCCATCTACATCTCACCTTCTCCTCCGCTCTCCTCCCCGCTTTCAGCCTTCCATGAACTCTGTCTTTTCCTCACATCAACCCCCCCCTCTCCCCCCCCCCCCCCCCCCCCCCCCCGCCGCTGACAAACATACTTGGCCACATTTCAATCCCTATATCATCTACTCGCAGTTTCCCTCCTTGTCTTGCTAGGTGGTGATACATCTTCTAATCCTGGTCCGGGGCCCAGACTTCATCCATCACCTCGGCCTTCTCACCATACACCTTCTTCCCAGTATGCATCACAGTGGTATACTAAATAACCTGAGCAACATAATCCGCGTCTTCCCTCCTCTTGTTCCTATATCTATTGCTTTACGGAAAGCCGACTCAGTGCAGGATACATCTGGTGGAGGTCTGGAAAACCTAAAGACCTTCCCGAGAGAAAAGAAAAACCACAGGAGAGACCAGCGATGATCGTAATCAGCTAATTACGATTACGTGAAATTTTGCATACATTTTTGCAAATACGCCTGTAGGAAACTATGGTTTGTAAATTCAAGTGATTTCGTATACACATTCGTAATTTTGCGTACATTTTTGCATAATTTGTGTGCTGAATTTAACAGTTAGTAGCAAAGCACCCATACAGGCTATTGACACCAAAATTGCTACATATGTTAAAGGGAACCAGAGACGAAGCACCCTTGTGTATTTTGCCATGTATATCAGTAAGAACATTAGAGAAAACACCTACCCTGCTCTCTGTTTCATTCTGCACTGCTAAAAGTGTCTCATCAGCTGTGATAAGAATCCCGGACTGAGAATTCAGTCTGGCTTTGCAGGGAATAATTATAGCTGAGTCATTATAGCAGAGCCACAAGGGGGCAGGCTTGGGCTTGAAAAGACACCAGGGAAGACAGACTCAGCTATAATCTTTCCATAGCAAAGCGGGGATTCTTATCAGAGGTGATAACAGTCAGATTAAACAGAGAACAATGAAACAAAGAGAAGATTAGGTGTTTACTGTCATGTTCCCACTGATTTATAAGGTAAAATACAATAGGGTGCTTCATCTCTGGTTCTCTTTAAGCAGAATACTGGGAAAAACACAAAAAAGGAATTTTTCTAAAAGACCTTGTAGTTTGTGAGAAAATTGATTTTAAAAATGCAAGGAAAAATGTTTTTTAAACTCAGAAAAATAACAGCTTAAAAAAAATTTTCCTCTGCATTTTTAATGCAATTTTCTCAAAAACTACAAGGTCTTTTTTGAAAAAGTATTTTTTTTCTTGTTCCCCTTAACATACGTAGCAATTCTGGTCTTGATAGCATGTAAGGGGGCTTTGCCATTAACCGCCAAAGTCGTCTTGAAATTATGCAAAATTATGGATGGATTACATTTACCGGTACATGCAAGATTTATTATGAATTTTCCCTAAATTTTGCATTAAAATTTTGCATCATAATTGTGAATTACGATGTGAAATTACGACTATGCGAAATTTTTGCTCATCACTAACCAGGAGCCCCTTATGGTGTCAAGATAACTAGTAAAGATGAACACATTAAAGGACTTCCGAGGCCAAATGTTCCAAAAAAAAAAAAAAGTTAGATACCTGCACAACTTTGGAGGACACGGAGGACGTGCCGTTCCGCCGGGTCCCCGCCGCTCATAGCCCCCCCCCCCCCCCCGAACGGCTCACGACCCCACGGCCAGGGTCGGGCTCTCCTGCCTGCATAAAGATGACAGCCGGCGCTGGCTGCGCACTCTACATAGCCGCTAGTGCGGCTGCGCAGCTCTAGGGCCAACCCCCCGATCCACGCATCAGGCTGTTTCCTGTAGCGTGGATCGGGGGGTTGGCCCTAGAGCTGCGCAGCCGCACTAGCGGCTATGCGGAGTGAGCAGCCACGGCCAGCGCCATCGGCCATCTTTATGCAGGCAGGAGAGCCCGACCCTGGCCGTGGGGTCGTGAGCCGTTCAGGGGGGCTATGAGCGGCAGGGAGGGCGCGGACGGCGTACTCCGTGTCCTCCAAAGTTATGCAGGTATCTAACTTTTTTTTTTTTTCTTTTGGACCATTTGGCCTCGGAAGTCCTTTAAGGATGGAAGTCACAAACCCAGATTGCAGATCGGCAACCACGGTAAAAGTAGGGTGTGGTGGGTCCAAGCACCCTGTATATAAATAGTGGGATGTGTGGGTGTCAGAGCACCCTCTAGAAAAGGCACAGGAGACAAAAAGAGAGCCCAATGGTACAGTACGTCAAAACAAAATGGTAGATGTAAAAGTAAGAAACTACTCACAAAGGCGGGTTGCAGAGGGGCAACCGGCCACAGGAAGCAGGTGGAGACAACAGACCCAACTCCACTCGGGGAAGTCACCGGGGACCTGGATACGGTCGCTCTCATAGAGAAAAGAAGGGAAACAGATCTCCACCGTGGTAAAACCACGGGTACTCTGTCTCCACCCCTCAGACGGGTGGCGTATGGGATGCACTATTTATCATACACCAGGGCGCCTCTTTTACCTAAGTAGTGCACTCTGTATATAAGAATATGTTTCCCCATAGGATTGGTCGCCCTCCAGAAAAGATATAGTATAGGTCAGTAAGGGGTTAAAAATAAAACGAGGAGTTAAAACAACAATAAGGACCCAAACAACTAGCGGCCCCCACAGGTGTCGTGATACAGATTGGGAGGGAAGAAGTTATGGTGTGTTATCATTCCTTAGTACTATTGCCTATGTACTATGTATTGTGTTTTAAAAATTCCAATAAAAACAATTGTAATTGGGAGGGAAGGAGCCCCCAAAATAATACAACACTTAAAAACTGTTTAAAGCGAGATGAAACCCAGCATTTCTTCTTTGCTCTAAAAAAATATTTACAGCATATTATGTACTACCACCATTTTTTGTTTTACTAGAACAGCATTTAATTAGTTAAACACATGTCTTGAATGTTCAGTGCAGAGAAATCTGGAGGCACCCAAAGTGGAGATGTTATCTTGTGTTTACTTTATTGTATCAAGTGAGGAATGTGACACATTGGCCTCAATTCACTAAGCTTATCTCCTGTCTTTAATAACGTTTCTAGAGTTATCACCATGGTGATAAGGCATGTCGTATTCAGGAAACATTTTACCTCAGGCAAACCTAAAGTTAACTCTTCTGTCATTAAGTTAACTCTTCAATCTTTAAAATAACTCCAGAGTTTAAGACGGGCTGTTAATTAACTGCGTGTGAAAATAACCACAGAGGATGTAACTTAACTACAGAGGATGTAACTTAAAGAGAACCTGTACTGAGTAAAAATATTTAAAATAAACACATGAGGTACCTTCAAATGAACATTACATAGTTACCTTGCCATCAGTTCCTCTCAGAAGCTCACCATTTTCTTCTGACAATCATCCCTTCCAGTTCTGACAACATTTTGTCAGAACTGAAATATATCAGTTGCTGTTAGTAAAATATCAGTTGCTGTCAGTTATAGCTGAGAGGAAAACTGATGTACCAGGTAATGTCCATGTCTCCCGCTGGCTCAAGTGGGTGACGTTACAGTTTAACTGTGTGCTGACCAGAAAGCTGTTATGGGTAATGGCCATTTTCAAAATGGAGGACGGAAAATTCCCTTGATCACAATGAACAAACAGGATGCAGTAGAGGAGAAAGATTGAGGAGTGGACTACATGGAAGGTAAGTATGACTTGTGTATGCTTATTTTGACTTTTAATTTTCAGTTCAGGTTTTCTTTAGGAATGAAGAGATAAGATAACTCTCTCACTGTGTGGTGGTACGTTATCTCTTGCCTTATTATCTCCAGCATGATCTTAGTGAATTGAGGCCATTGTCTGACTGTGCAGAAGCTGCTGGACACAGACAGACACTGAAAGCATTTCTGCCTTCAATACAACATCAATAAAACCAGTTATAAATAAAATGCAAAGGCAGCTCTCAAAGCAAAAAACTGTACTTTTGGGAACCTGTAATTTCTAAATGAATAATAATACTTAGGCACAAAAGCAAATATGATAACCGTATGACATGTAAAAAGTAGGAAAACATGTTTTTATTGATTATGTCAGGGTTTTTTACCGCTTTAATTAGGGGGTCCTTGGGCAAGACTCCCTAACACTGCTACTGCCTATAGAGCGTGTCCTACTGTCTGCAGCTCTGGCCCTTTGAGTCTGCCAAGAGAAAAGCGCAATATAAATGTTATTTGACTTAAAAGGTAAGGGGAAGTTACTGCAAGAAATGAAACATAATTGTCGTAAAAAGGGATAATTTATTAGAAAGAAAATTGAAAAGGGTCCAATTATAGGAACTTCCTGATGATCTTTACTGGCCTAGTTCCAAGTGGGGACGGCCCAGCAGGCGGTGGTGCGAGGATGATTTCCAATAGATTTCACAATTAAATCTTTTGGAAATCTGTCTGCAGTGTGTGGGCAGGAAATAGACCAAGACCAAGACTCTCTGTTCAGATTCTATCAGAGAGGGATCTATCCGATCTGGGCAGCACAGTGGCGTAGTGGTTAGCGCTCTCGCCTTGCAATGCTGGGTCCCTGGTCGAATCCCAGCCAGATCAACATCTGCAAGGAGTTTGTATGTTCTCCCCGTGTCTGTGTGGGTTTCCTCCGGGTACTGTAATGATCGCTGCTGCAGCAGCTATTACTGGAAGTAGTAGTGCTGCAGCTCAGGCAGTTCTGATCTATTTCCATGCAAGCTGCATAGCTTTGTCTGTCTTTCCCTGCTGTCAGCTTGTGACTGATTATCATTCACCTGTGTGGGAATCTGCATGTCTGCTCCCATTGGATGACCTCAGTATAAAGATCTGCTTCCTGCAGGGTTTCCTTGGGTTTTCATAGCTTCAGTGTAAGCCAGTCTTGCTGTCGCTTTAGCCCCCGATCGTGTTTCTTGTTATAAAGATACTTTGCTGGTCTTTGCATCATATATTGGTTCATTGCCAATATATATGCATACCAGCACGTTTATTATTTTCCTTGTATTTGTGTTACGTTAATACATCAGTGTCGCTGATGTATACGTACACGAACTGTTTATATCCTGTGTGCAGTTAGTCAGCTTTCCAGCACGTTTTGGTAGGTTGCGCGTACCGTGACCACCCGTGCTGAGGTAGTTACCCTGCTCCTGGTTCTGTTTGTGGATTGCGTTCATCTCTGCGAAGAGATAACGAATCCTTCTGAATCCTGTTCTGTTACTGTTTGTGGATTGCGTTCATCTCTGCGAAGAGATAACGAATCCTTCTGAATCCTGTTCTGTTACCGTTTGTGGATTGCGTTCATCTCTGCGAAGAGATAGCGAATCCTTCTGAGTCCTGTGCCCTGTATTACTCCAGTCCTAGTCAGCGTTCCTGCTTATGTCATATATCGGTTCATTGCCGATATATACATATGTTAGTCAGAAGTTACAAATAGTTTCATTGATAGCTGTAATTGTAATACGCTAGGAAAACATACTTATTGTATATTTATCTGTGTTACGTTCATCTATCTCGATCCTGCTATTTTCTGACTATCCTGTCCTGTCTTTGTGAGGCACGCCATCGCCGCATCGCATTGGCTGCCTCATTCCAGTCTGTCTGGTTTTGGACGCTTGCTGTCGCTAAGTAGCCGCTAGCTAGCAAGCGTTCATTCTGTCTACCTGTCCTGATCTCAGTTCTGGTTTGTGCGCTCAGCGCTACTTTGCGCTGAGACGTTATAGCGAAAGCATTGTTTGTGGCTGTCAGATCTGCACCGGCTCTGTGCGCCACAATCTCCTATTGGAGTCAGTCCTCCCCTCCACTATACTAGGGATAGCCTGTTTCCTGGTGCTAGTGTGTGTACCTCCTCCACGCCAGCTCATGCGTTGCATGCTGACTGTGGAGAATACACCACCAAGCCTTACATTATGAAAACCCCATTACCAATCCCCATTGTGGGGGGGACTCCCAGAAAGTATGACACTGTTAATTATGGTTCCTGTTCCTTTAAGAAATTTGAAGAACTTAGCTCTGAAACAGAAAATGAGTTTTTCTCTGAATGTGCCAGGTTCCTGGCCAATCCTGATCTCCAAGCGACTCCTGTTTCAACCTGGGCACTCCAACTAAGTTATATTTTGTTTAAAGGGGAATTATTCCAGTGGGCATTTGATGTTCTCAATCATTCCGATTTGAAAGAGAGACCGCTGGAATTTCTAGCGTTTGTGATCCATAACTGGTTGCGCATAGATCCATTGCCTTTTCCTCTTAATGAACTCCTGGCAGCAGGTCAATCAGCTACTCCTTCAATTGCTTGCAAAAATGTTCAGCAAGCAGAAAGTGTTACTGATAATTTTCCTGCAGCCTTGAATAAATCACCAAGAACAGCAGGGAAAACAGCAGGGTCTAAGGCCAAACGCAAACGTTCTAAGAAACGTGTCCGATCTGCAGAGTCGTTATCCTTAGCGACTGAGACCTATAATGAGATTCTGCCATTAACAGATAATGAAATGCAATTGTCTTTCAGGGGAGTTAAATGGACTTATGAAACTACTAATGAACTTTCCTCCCTGGCTAGGGAAAATAAAGAGTGTTGTTTAAAAGAATTATCTGAGTATGATTATGAGGAGATATTACAGAGTATTGAACAAATCAACTTATTTGTTAAGCAAGGAAAGTTTGCATACACTACAGTTCAGCACTTGCTACAGGTATTGGAGATTCTTAGGAATAAGGAATCTGCCAATCACCTGCTAATTAACCCAATATATGTCCCTGCTACAATCATATCTGCAAACCATGATCTGCCTGTTAAGTATGCTTGGAATCCTCCATTTGAGAAAGGAGAGATGGAAGCTCTGGTCAATGAATGGAAGAATGATTCAAGTTCATTTTGTCAATTTTACAGTGCAAAAAGTGAATTGGTATTGAATGCATGCATTAAGTCTGCCTATAACCTAATAAAAACTGGTGTGTGTGAGTATGACTTTGTGGCTCCATTGATTGATGTGTGGGAACTGATTTTGGATGATTTTTTTGTGACTCCGAATTCGCAAATTTGGCGTTCTGACCCGCCTGCTTCAGCACCTTTGGCTGATTCAGCAGGTGATTCGGAGCTCTTTTTGTGTGAAATTGAAGTTCCTGCAATTCCACCCTGTACCATGGATAACTCAGTGTTACTTCCCAGTAAAACAGAAGCCACTGATACATTCTTAACCTTGCCCTGCGCAAATTTCTCAGCAGAGAATCCAGAGGTCCTGCTGACTTCCGAGTCCAGCCTAGCCAGTACTCATGACTCTTTGTTTAGTGAAACAGACACCAGAAAAATCTTGCCTGTCTCTGCAAACACTTCTGCAGAAATTACCTGTGTTAATAAAGTTCAACTCCTGTCTGATCCAGCAGATGCGCAAACATTGTGTCTTGATCTTCCTGTTTCTACACCTCGCTCTAGTTTCGTGAATAGCTCAGAGCATCTGCTATGTGAACCTGAAATCGCAGAATTATTACCTTGTTCAGAAAATTTTCCAATAAATTTGCCCTGTACCATGAATTGTGCAGTAGATCTCTCCAATGAAACTCAGGTCACAGAATCATTATGCTGTCCAGCAGGTGCTTCCATGGTTTTGCCCTGCAATATGGACTGTTCAGTGATCCTGTCCAGTGAAGCTGTGGTCGCAGAGTCTTATGCTTCACCCAGTATTTTGGATACTTTAAACCCTCTAGCAGAGGAGGCTGAAGCACTGCTTACCTCAGTTGGTGTTGCAATAATATTCACTTGTCTAGCAGCTGTTTTGGAATTACAGTCTGCTCTAATAAAACTTGATGAATTTCTGCCCAGCAAAGCAGAAGCCATTGAAATATTGTCCTCGTCAGCAAGTGTGTCAGATACCTTGCCCTGTACACAGTCTGATTTAACCAATGTTGTTGAGTCCCTCTCCAGTGTTGTAACAGCCGAGGAACTCCAGCCCTGTCCTCTGAATGTTTCAGAAGTCTTGCCCTGTAACATGGATAATTCTGATTCTCTGGTCAAAATAATAGAAATCTCAGAATTTCAGTCCGGTCTGATGAGTGTTCCTGAAACCCAGCCCTGTATCCTGAAAGATTCTAGTTCTCTGGCCGCTGTGGCAGAGGTTCCAGAGTCCCCTTCCTGTCCAGGGAATTCCTCAGTTTTGCCTAGTCCAGTGGGGGCTGCTGCAATACTGACTTGTTCTGCAGCGCCTCATGAGCTCCAATCCAGTGTATTAAATGAGTCTCTGTCCAGTCCAGAGGTAGTTGTGGAGTCCCTATCTGGTTCAGTGCATACATCAGAAGATTTGTCCTGTTTTGTTGGTGCCCCTGAATCTGATTTGTTACTGACTTTGCTGGAATCAGCGACATCTAAGTCTGATCCAGCATTCTCGTGTAAAAGTCCAGTGGTTGTGAAGTTTAGTCATGATGATTTTTTTCTGGCCAGTCCTGGTTTTGGTCCTGTCTTGGCTGACCCTGAGGCTCACAGTTCCTTGACATGCCCAGAGGTTTCTCTTGTACCGGTGTGCCCAGATGTTCTTTGTGTGCCAGAATGCCCAAGTGTGTCTAAGGTGTTAGCGTGCTCTGATGCTTCCTTAGTGGGAACACGTTCTGATGTTGCCAGTCTGCCTGCATGCCCAGAGATGGTTCTGGTCCCTGAAAGCCCTGATATTGATGTTTGTCCTTGTGGCCCTGACTCGGGAATTGCCCTAGGTTCCATAGGGGTTCTTGATAGTTCTCCATGTGAGCCTAAGGGGCGTTCTGACCTATGGGGATCTCTTTGGAGCTTCAAGGTGTTCTGGGAGGTCTCTGAGAAAACCTGTCCTGGTGCCTTGGACTGGTTCAACAGTGGGTTTTGTGTTGGTAAAGACAGTACCGGTGGGCATTGCAAAGGCTTTGGCGTTTCTGAACGGTTCCTGGAAGGCGGTGGGTATCGCTCAGAGAATTTCGGAGGGCTTTCTTCTGGAAATCATGGTTCTGATGGGTGTCACACTGGGGCTTGTGGTACTGATGGGCGTGGTTCTGTAGGTTCTGGTTCTGATGGGTCCAGTCTTGTGGGGACTGATTCTGGAATTCGGTCTTGCCGGGCTGTCCCGGTCATCATGAATTATCAGTCAGACTGTTTTGTTGGGAATTTCGGTTTTGAAAAGCGTCTGGAATCCGCTTTTAAAGGCGGGGGTACTGTAATGATCGCTGCTGCAGCAGCTATTACTGGAAGTAGTAGTGCTGCAGCTCAGGCAGTTCTGATCTATTTCCATGCAAGCTGCATAGCTTTGTCTGTCTTTCCCTGCTGTCAGCTTGTGACTGATTATCATTCACCTGTGTGGGAATCTGCATGTCTGCTCCCATTGGATGACCTCAGTATAAAGATCTGCTTCCTGCAGGGTTTCCTTGGGTTTTCATAGCTTCAGTGTAAGCCAGTCTTGCTGTCGCTTTAGCCCCCGATCGTGTTTCTTGTTATAAAGATACTTTGCTGGTCTTTGCATCATATATTGGTTCATTGCCAATATATATGCATACCAGCACGTTTATTATTTTCCTTGTATTTGTGTTACGTTAATACATCAGTGTCGCTGATGTATACGTACACGAACTGTTTATATCCTGTGTGCAGTTAGTCAGCTTTCCAGCACGTTTTGGTAGGTTGCGCGTACCGTGACCACCCGTGCTGAGGTAGTTACCCTGCTCCTGGTTCTGTTTGTGGATTGCGTTCATCTCTGCGAAGAGATAACGAATCCTTCTGAATCCTGTTCTGTTACTGTTTGTGGATTGCGTTCATCTCTGCGAAGAGATAACGAATCCTTCTGAATCCTGTTCTGTTACCGTTTGTGGATTGCGTTCATCTCTGCGAAGAGATAGCGAATCCTTCTGAGTCCTGTCCCCTGTATTACTCCAGTCCTAGTCAGCGTTCCTGCTTATGTCATATATCGGTTCATTGCCGATATATACATATGTTAGTCAGAAGTTACAAATAGTTTCATTGATAGCTGTAATTGTAATACGCTAGGAAAACATACTTATTGTATATTTATCTGTGTTACGTTCATCTATCTTAATCCTGCTATTTTCTGACTATCCTGTCCTGTCTTTGTGAGGCACGCCATCGCCGCATCGCATTGGCTGCCTCATTCCAGTCTGTCTGGTTTTGGACGCTTGCTGTCGCTAAGTAGCCGCTAGCTAGCAAGCGTTCATTCTGTCTACCTGTCCTGATCTCCTCAGTTCTGGTTTGTGCGCTCAGCGCTACTTTGCGCTGAGACGTTATAACGAAAGCATTGTTTGTGGCTGTCAGATCTGCACCGGCTCTGTGCGCCACAATCTCCTATTGGAGTCAGTCCTCCCCTCCACTATACTAGGGATAGCCTGTTTCCTGGTGCTAGTGTGTGTACCTCCTCCACGCCAGCTCATGCGTTGCATGCTGACTGTGGAGAATACACCACCAAGCCTTACAGGTACTCTGGTTTGCTCCCTACAGATAAGTTAATTGGCTTCCCCCTAAATTGGCCCTAGACTACGATATATACACTACACAATATAGAAATAAGACTATGGTAGGGATTAGATTGTGAGCTCCTCAGAGGGACAGTTAAGTGACAAGACAATATACTCTGTACAGCGCTGTGGAAGATGTTGGTGCTATATAATTACTAAATAATAATAATAATCTGGTGGCAAATCGAATAATGTATATTGACACATTTTTAGTTAAGATGAAAAGCAAGGTGAGATGATTGGAGAGAAAAGCTGTGTAATTAGCTCTGCGGTGTCCTCTGGCGCAGATACTGATGTGTATTGTTCAGTGCTCTCTGATGAGCATCGCTGTATAATATGCCAGGTCTGTGATAATCCAAGCATGAAGCATGCTAGATTCATTAGATCAGCAAAGTGTGGATTGCGCAATTCTCTTTGGATCACTGAATGATCTACAGAGCTGCATTTCCCTGGACTCTCATAAGGACCTCCACCAAGCATGGCTAAAGACTAAGGACGAGCTGAGAAACCTTGCATTAGAGCGCAAGCTCCTCTGGGGAGCACTCTATCTACACTAAAGGATTATAATAATGTATTGTTGTATCGACATTAAGAGTGTAAGCTCCTCTGATGCAGAGACTGATGGGAATGGATGAATGATCTCTGTACAGCGCTGTGGAATATGTCAGAGCTATATACATGTATAATAATAATAGTCTGTGACTGTGGTGAGGACATTAGAGTGTAAGCTCCTTTTGCGCAGAGACTGATGGGAATGGATCAGTGATCTCTGTACAGCGCTGTGGAATATGTCAGAGCTATATAAATGTATAATAGTGTGCAACTGTGGTGAGGACATTAGAATGTAAGCTCCTCTGGTGCAGAGACTGATAGGAATGGCTCAGTGATCTCTGTACAGCGCTGTGGAATATGTCAGAGTTATATAAAAATAATAGTGTGTGACTGTGTTAAGGACATTAGAGTGTAAGCTCCTCTGGTGCAGAGACTGATGGGAATGGAACAGTGATCTCTGTACAGCACTGTGGAATATGTCAGAGCTATATAATTGTATCATAATAACAGTGTGTGACTGTGGTGAGGAAATTAGAGTGTAAGCTCCTCTGGTGCAGAGACTGAAGGGAATGGATCAATGATCTATGTACAGAGCTATGGAATATGTCAGAGCCATATAAATATTTGGACATTTTGATTTGTGTAGAGCGTAAGCTCCTCTGGCACCGATGGCAATGGTAGTGTGCGTCAGGAACTGTAGTGCTTTGTTATGTACTTTATATCTGACATAGAGATAAACAAGAAAAATCAGTGAATTGCTGGGGATGCTTCAAAGATGAACAACAACTGAGATAAAATTAATATTTCAAAGTGTACGGGGGGAGGGGGTGTTACAATTTTATTTCCCAAACACCACTTCCTGTAACTGCTGAGCGTACGTTACCCGAGGAGCGTATTTAGAGGTTGCGCTCCTGTAGGGGTGACGGCAGGGTGTCACCTGGATCGTCGTGTTCCTGCCTTTCATCCCTGCTGACTCCAAACATGTAGCACATTATAATTATCACATGCCAGGCTGCAAACACTTCCCTTTCATTGGCTAAACTGATTAATGTGATGCTGAGCGCCAGCACAGTGCGTCAGCTTCCCTGTGTGGGCTTCTCGGCAAGCTTCCAAAACATATTTTTAGTCAAAACGCAAAACTGCCAAGACCATACCGAGGAGGGACACAAACCAATTTTAGCAGAGGGAATAAACAAAATCTAATGGTCATCGAGTGAAAATGTACAATTTCCACATTCATTACTGAACGTTGATCAAGAAGAGCAGGGGAAGGTTCTCACATGAAGCAATGTGTTTATGTGCTTCGGGGCAGCAGCAATTAGAGGGTGGCAGGAGGCGGCTCCCCTTCCTAAATGTCCCCCTCCCTAGATGCTTAGTGCCGCTTTACTCACCTGCTCTTAGCTTTCCAGCCATGGGATCTCCACACGCCCGTCCAGCATCCTGTATCCACAGCTACAGTGGTTCCTCATGTGACCTGTTACGTGCTGCCGGGTCACATGAGGCGCTTTTGTAGTCAGAGGGGAAGCAGGACTTCACATGTAGCTGGTGATCCCATCTCTGATCTGCAGAGAGCGGGTGAGTGATGCGGCGCCGGTGCAGCACATCCCGGGGATCAGATGTTGTGGCCCACCAGGGTGGAGATGCTGTCCTGGAGGAAGCAGAGGGAGGTAAGCGTAGTGCCAGAGCCTCCAATGCAAAGCCCAATGCGTCTCTCCTCTCCGATCCGGCTTTGCCGGATGCCCCTGATTGCCCTGATGACACACTAGCGAAACCGGTTGAGTGAGCGGCAGGCGGATGAGGTGATGGTGCCT
This sequence comes from Hyperolius riggenbachi, assembly GCF_040937935.1. Taxonomy (NCBI): domain Eukaryota; kingdom Metazoa; phylum Chordata; class Amphibia; order Anura; family Hyperoliidae; genus Hyperolius; species Hyperolius riggenbachi. The sequence continues at coordinate 354,295,604 of NC_090651.1, read as the reverse complement.
TTGCTGTTTACATGCAGTTTGTGCTGTCGGGTCCCATTTACAATGGCCCTGGAAGTGTGTCTCTTGGACTGATGTTTTAACGCTCAAAAAAACCCAATAAAGCTATTGGATGGGGGTGTCGAAACACCCTGGAAAGAAGAGACAATACAAAAATCTGGAGCCCAAATGGTGCAGTATGTCAGTAACACTGAAAACAATATAATGATAAAAGGGCTACTCAGAAAGGTGGGTTGCTGGGGGCAACCACCCACAGGAAGCAGGTGGAGATAATGAACCCGTCCCTACACGGGGTGCCCCAGACTAGGACTGGTGGTAGTCACTTCTTTAAAAGAAAATTCAGAAGCGCTCCATACATCCTTGCTCTACATACTCTGGCACTCTTATTGGCCTGAGGAAGCGAGCTTAGAACCATGAAACGCGCTGCCTGTGCAAAAATAAAATTCTCTTTTTTCCTGTGAGAATGTCCTTATTGAGGTAAGTGACCTAATTTATCGTTTTTACTGTTGTTTTTAACTCCGTTTTATAAACCCCTGGGCGCTTCTTTACCTTTAGATTCTATCATTACTTTTATATCCTTATACATGCAATCTTCGGTGATCTTTGGAGAAAATTTTCTGCAGATGATTACAAACCTATGATGATCGATTGATAGCCGTTTGTGGATATCACATGTCTAGATCTTATAATTTGGGTCTTTGAGAGATTTGGTAAGCCCCCACTTTCTAAGGATGTTGGTGGTGGCCCTGGATGTCCAAGTTAGCACTGAAGCCTTGAATATACATCTTGAGGAAGTCTAGCTGAAGACTTGAGCTTCTGGCGGCTCTCTTTGGACTGGTGTTTTCTGGCGCAGATATTTCACATGTTTACACAGGAAGTAAGTATGTTGTGTATGTTTACTTTGACTTTTAATCTTCAGTTCAGTTTTTCTTTAGGTTATGGGGAGGGTGTTCATTAAAACATAGCTTTAAGATTACTGTTCACTAAGGGATGGGAGACAACTGGTGATTAGGCAGCTACAGACATCAGACGGTGGTTGGTTGTGGAGGCTGATGTGATTGCCGGTGTCTGTCAACCATCATCTGGTCATCTTTATAAGTCACACATCAAACAGGTGGACGTAGGTATGCTGATAAGGCGAGACCTTCATCCTGACAGCTCAGTCACGTCAGGCAACGCTAATGATGCCGCAGAAGAGTTTGCCGATGCGGCGCGGAGTTGGTGGAGCACGCCGCGCAATAAAGAAATTAGCTGCTCAAGTCGAGTTTGTTATGACAGCGTAAATCTCTGAGGCAGCCATAAAATAGTCCAACGCCTCGCATTATCTGCCGCTGCCCGTCCATTCGGTCGCCGTCCCCGGCTCCTTCATTGCCATTTTAGCAAACGCTTAGCTCCAAAGGTTTAATAGGTTTTAAGCGTTCTCCGAAGACCCCGTCAAATCGACACGGCCTGCCACCGCATAGTAACCAAATGAGACAAGGCAATTTATGACACCAGCTGTCTCTGTCAAAACTCCAGCTCCCAAATAGGCTTTCAGAGAGCAAATTACCACTCAGGGCAGCCTTGCTGCGACATTCAGCCGTAGCGCAGCGTGGAGCAGGCTGTAAAGGGAGGATGGGGTTTTCGACGGAAGCTGTCTCTGCCCTACGAGACGTGAAAAGGTCAAGGAAGGAGCGGAAACCGCGACTTGTCAGGAGGCAGTTTTACTGAGCGGCTCATAAATTATGGATGGCGCCATTTTGTGCCCCGGGGCCTATGATAATCCACACACATCTTCCCCCCCACGTATGGCTTCCGCGTCTCGTTATGTCCTGGCCTCGCGCTGTTGCTAGCTCACCTTACTCTCACCTTCTGAGTTCCTCAAGGGTTTTAACACGTCAAGAGAGAGAAAAAACACGCTTTTTTTATTTCTCTAGTTTCTTTTTCTTCTCGCCTGTGAGATTTCAAACGTTGGAGATGAAGTTATCCCGGCTCGCCATGCCCGGGAGCGCAAGGGTTCCTTTTCTTGAGATCTGACGTCCTTTTGTAGCCTTGGGAATGTCACCACCACTGGGGGATCGTCTCATCGCCTGCGCTCTGTAACCTAGATATGCCATTTCCATCCATCCTGTCACGGGAGGGCTTCTGGATGTGGAATACTAACAGGATTCTCTCCCAGGTCCTCTCATTCATAGAATTCCAGGAATAGGAGATGTTCATAATTTATTTCCTGAACTTCCAACATGTCTCATTACAGACTCCTTTACTTGGTATTGTTCATTAATAGAGATAATTATAGAGATATTAATCTTGTATGGGTGATAGAGGGGGGGGGGGGGGGGCGCTAGACGCCAGGGAACTGTATACAGGAGAAGAGGGGGGGGGGGCACTAAATGTCAGAGAACTGTATAGTGGAGAGAGGCCAACGACACACCAGGGAACTGTGTAGAGGAGGGAGGTGGGACACTAAACACCAGCAAACTGTATTGAGGTCGGCCAGCAAACTGTATTGGGGACAGAGGGGGCCGCAAGGCACCAGGAAGCTGTATGCAGGAGGAAGGCCACCAGGCACCAGGGAACTTTACAGGAGAGGGAGGGGGCCCACTAGATACGAGGGAAGGGAGGCCACTAAACACCAAGGCAACTGTATGGGGAGAAGTGTTCCACTAAAGCCAGCAAACTGTATTTGGTATGAGGGGGTTGAGGATAATTTTTTAACTTTTTTGTTTTTTAATCATAATAGGTTCTAGCAAATATTCTACTATATACAGCCTCCTACAGGCTGCCACTAAAGCCATGAGCCACTGATACCTGACGAAGCAGGGTTTGCCTACGAAACAGCTTGTTGCAGTGCTCTATAAATCAAATCTCAATTATTCACTGTGTCCTTTGATAGATAAGTTATTACTCTTACCCTACTTCTGTATAATATTAATTTCAACGCTTTGTCAAGGCAGTCTGGTTCTTCATCTGCAAGACATGTCTAGATTACTGGCAGGTATACAACAGTTTGATTGCTAGTTTTAGGAACAAGACCTGGACAGGCGTGGACACACGAGTGGAGGCGGGTCTTTCTGCATCTGCTCGGTTGGGCTGAACCCAACTTGTCAGTATAACAATATTGCCTTGATTTTTCCCTCTTTTGTTCCATTTACTACACGAAACAAGCACAGAACTGAACAATAATCTATAATCCCAGCAGCCCAATGGGCTAGGGCTCAGTGTAGATTGCGAATCTAGATTGTGTAGATTGAGGTGCATTTGAATCTATTGAGTCTATTATTCTGGGTTTAGGAAAATTGCTTTGTTCAGCGATTGAAAAGTGATTTTTGCGACAATTCTATACTTAATATTGAAGTGCAATTGCGCCAAAAATCTACAGGACCTGTCGTTGTGATTTGGAGAAATCGCAATTACTCCTGGAAGATCCCCACCATTGACTTTTATTAGCCTAGCACTTTTGGAATTGCTGGCGGAGCTGGAAGGGGGCCTGAGAGGGAAGCCTGTATACAGAGCAGAAGCGTATATGTTACCTGCTCCCAGCGCCCGCATCACCTCCACTTCCTGGTTAGTTTTCAAATGCCGTGCACTGTTTGCAGCCAGCCAATCACAATGCGGGGACTGAATCCGCATGTTGATTGGCTGGCTGCACACAGTGCAATGCACTTGAAAACTTACCAGGAAGTGGAGGTGATGCGGGCGCCGGGAGCAGGTAACATTTACGCTCCTTCTGCGTATTTTGCTCTGCATAGCAATGTACTGGACCAGACCCCTATCTCCTGGCCCGCCCTCAACAGATCTCTGCAGGGGGGACCAGGTCCAGCATAGTTATGCCCCTACTGATTCCCCAATTACTCTCCACCGGCTCTATAACAGCTGCCCCGCCCCCTCATGTAGCCGTGGTTACTTGGCATGATCTCAGGCTACAGATTATCACACAGACACTCATTCCTCCTCATTAGGCTCAGAATGACGGCTTCATCTGCATCGCCACTACCAGTCGCTGGACAAATTCACCTTATTAAAATGATAATTCTGCACAAGGTGCTCCACGTCCCCTTCCAGCCACTTGTAAAATATTCAGAAAGCCCATAAATCACTTCTAACAACTCTTCTACGGAATCACTGCAGGTCAAACTTAATCACAGCATTTTACAGAAGCCGCCATGACGGAACTTTGGTTCTGCAGCATGTTACAGTAATAGGTCAGTATTTATTAAGAGCTCAGCCCTGGATGGATTTGTTTGTGCGCAGTGCAGCCATGCTCACGCACAGACGGGCATGCGGCTGTGCAAATGTATTCGACAAGTACTTGTTGATTTGGTTCAGATGGTCCCAGCTCTGGAACAGTGTGCTCGTAAGGGGCGAGGCTCCCCCTACTGAGGTGAGTATCTAACTTAGACACTCTTTTCCCCACAGGTACACTTTAACCTTCTGAGCTCAGGAGGTTTTGCCAGTTTGTGTCCCCAAGTTAATTAATGCGATCAAAAGGGTGTAAAACCTTTAGCCAGCACTAGGCTAGCTAGTATAAGTGTCCAGCACCCCCCAATCCCCGCCACTCCCCTGTTTATACATTACCCAGCCTGGATCTAGCGATCGCGCAGCCTCCCTGCACAGCTCCGGTCTTCACTATGGGGAGGATCGCACATGACGTCGCCGATGTCATGCGCAAACCCGACCCTCCCCATAGAGAGACCAAAGCTGTGAGGGGAGGCTGTGCGATCGCTAGATCCAGGCTGGGTAACGTATTAACAGGGGAATGGCAGGGATCGGGGGGTGCTGGACACTTGTACTAGCTAGCCTAGTGCTAGCTAAAGGTTTTACACCAATTTAATCGCATTAATTAAGCATGAGGGACTTCTGGGGCCAGCAATCGGTATGCCCGACAGTGTACCGCTAAGGAGGTGAAAGTGACGCTGAAGCGAAAATAAACGTATGATATAATAAATTGTAAATGTAGTACAGATAATTAATAGAACATTAGTCACATGAAAAGAGTCTGATATGGTATTTTTATTTTCAATTATCAGTATATAGCTTAATTTATAACATTGCATTATATTTGCATCCATTATATTTGCAGTTTAAACCCATACTCTGTATTTTAACTTCTTAACGACCACATCATGCCCACTGGATTGAACGCGGCAGCAGCCCCAGGAGCACCTAACGCCAACTGACGTCAAGTCCTGGGGCGGGGTTTTGTAGGAGATTGTGTGCTCATCTCTGCATGAATGACGGAGCTGCTCTCCACCATCAGTCTCCCAGTGGTGACTACCGTCTATTTACATTGTACAGCGCCTTAAAGCTGCAGCGGCCCAATGTGTAAAAAAAAAACCTGGTCACAAGGGGGGTGTAAGCCTTTGTTCCTCAAGAGGTTAAAGGACCACTATTGCGAAAATCATACAATTTTAAATACATGTAAACACATACGAATACGAAGTACATTTCCTCCAGAGTAAAGTGAGACATAAATTACTATTCTCCTATGTTGCCGTCACTTACAGTAGGTAATAGAAATCTGACAGAACCGACAGTCCGTCTCTTCATGGGAGATTCTCAGCATGGCCTTTATTCTTTATAGCGACATTCTATGAAAAGGATTTATACAAAAATGCTGGCCAGCCTCCCTGCTCGCTGCACATTTTTTGGCAGCTGGACTGAGCAACTGCCATTCACTAAGTGCTTTTGAAAATAACAAAAAACATGAGAATCCCCTATAAGAAGATGGGCTAGTCCAGTCTGTCAGATTTCTACTACCTACTGTAAGTGACAGCAACTTAGGAGAAAAGTAATTTATGGCTCATTTTATTCTGGAAGAAACGTCTTATTTGTATGTTTCTACATGTATTTAAAATGTTGTGATTTTCGCGATAGTGGTTCTTTAAAGAGAATCTGTATTGTTAAAATCGCACAAAAGTAAACATACCAGTGCGTTAGGGGACATCTCCCATTACCCTCTGTCACAATTTCGCCGCTCCCCGCCGCATTAAAAGTGGTTAAAAACTGTTTTAAAAAGTTTGTTTATAAACAAACAAAATGGCCACCAAAACAGGAAGTAGGTTGATGTACAGTATGTCCACACATAGAAAATACATTCATACACAAGCCGGCTGTATACAGACTTCCTTTTGAATCTCAAGAGATCATTTGTGTGTTTCTTTCCCCCTGCATCTCTCATGCACTGAAGTTTCAGGCTGCTCTTTTCTTCCTGCAAACAGCTTTGCCCTTGTCTGTAATTCCTAAGTATGTGAAAGCCCAGCCAGCTCAGAGGACGATTTATCCAGCTTGTAAAAGATAAGAGAGAAGAGAGAAGCTGCCCTAATCTAAATAATACACAGGCAGTGTGCATAGAGGGGCCTGGAAGGGGGAGTTCATAGCAGAACCGCAACACTGAAGAACTTGGCAGCCTTCCAGACACAGGCTGACAAGTCTGACAAGGGAAAGATACATTGATTTATTACAGAGACTGTGATAGCAGAAAGTGCTGCAGTAAGCCAGAACACATTAGAATAGCTTTTGGAACTTGTAGGATGATAAAAAACAGGATGCAATTTTTGTTACGGAGTCTCTTTAAAGCTGCTTTCACGGTGAGGCGTTACAGGCGTATGTTAGAGCAGCCAGTAACGCAGCCCAACTCACAGCAATGAAAAATCAATGGGCTGTTCACAGTGCCCACGTTGTGTTACAGTGTAACGCTGGACTTTCAAAGAGGGTGCAGCATGCTGTGCATTTCATGCAGTGTTAGCCGCGTTAGGCTGCTTGCACATGCTCAGTTTTGTTGGAGGAGGAGGGGAGAGTCCGCTAGTGCCCCTAGCCACATGGCTAATTAATATGCACTGCACTGTGCCACATGCAGTGCTTACTTCCTGGAGCGGCCGCTCTGTGCGCGATTGGCTGGCGGGACCACGTGATGCGGAGTGTTCCACTCACGTGGTCTCCACCGGCACATGCCTCAAAAAGTAGGCATCACGGACGCATCAAGAGCCTTCACGGACGCATCATGCGACCTCAACGTCCCCTCTAACGCAACGCCCATGTGTGAAAGAGGCCTTAGCTATAAAACAGATTGGACCTGTTGACCCTTTGAACTTTCCTGCAGTAAAATTTAATCTCACTGTTTTTTGGCTGTTTAAGCTATTTAGAAACAGGACTGAGTTTGTTCTTTTGAATAGATAACAACTCAAGTGTTTTAACTCTTCCCATACTGGAAAACAACATGAGACTTTTTCCTTTGCTACTAATGCTGTATTTGTTATTCATTGGGCTTGAAAGGCCACTCAGTGCCCAAAATGTAGCTTTGTGGGCACTAATAGCCGCACAAAGCTACATCGCGCATAGCCCAGGGCAGTGCACGAGCAGACGTTAATAGTGCAGTACAGGGCAGAGGGTGCAACGTTATCGTCGCACCGCGCACTGCCCTGGGCTATGCGTGATGTATGGGCACAAACCACCTAACTCCGTGGTTTACGCCCACTAGATATTAAGGCACAGTAACCAGCTTAGCGCGGGTTAGTGAATCAGGGCAATTATCTCATAAGTTTATTTCTGCTTCAGAGTGGATTTAAAACTGTTATGTCGTGCACATTGCACAATTAGTGCAAACCACGTCACCTGGGTAATGTGTGCCTTGGTACGATACTGTGCGTTACCCTACTTACATAATGGATACTACAATTAAAGCGGATCCAAGATGAAAAACTAGCTATAACAAGTAACTTGTCTATATATCTTATCTAAAGTTTAGATAGTTTACACAGCAAATCTAGCTGCTAACAGCTTTAATAGAATATGATTATTTCTTCCTGTGATACAATGACAGCAGCCATGTTGTTTATAAACATTGCACAGAGGCAGGCTTATCTGTATCTTGAGCACTTAGCCTGTGAAAAAAACCTAATCCCCCCTCCTCCCCTCTGCCTCTGAAATCAATGGCTAGTAACACCTCCCCCTCCTCCTGCCCAGACTGAGCTCCCATGAGCCCTTGCTACTGCCAAGGCTCTCTGAAAACCTGTGGGCGTGGCTCGTTTAGTTTATAGGGAATTAGAGTATTAAAACAAAAACAAAAAAGTATTTGGCTTGAGGAATGCCCTATAAACAATAGGAAAGGAACACAATTATGCAATGAGTAAAAGTTCACCTCAGATCCACTGTAAATGTACCCTGTTAATGAGCGTTTTTCTGTACACAGCAATTTCAGCGCTGGTACGTGAATGAACCCCATAGATAGACAGAGATGAGTAATACGTAATGTTAGGCTAATAAAGGGCCTAACACACATAAATCGCTAGGTTAAAATAATAAATCCAGATAGAAAGCTGAACTCAGGGAAAAGCGGTGCTGTGACAGTTAGTAGTCTGACGGACGGGGACATCATAGTGTACTGACTGCGCCTTACTGCTCACTGATCTGCTAACTCAGCACAACACAACCTGCTGACTTATCACACTGTCAGTTCCTTAGCAACGTGTCTCTGCTTGCTCTGCAGCACAGGGACCGATCCCTGCATAGGCCACACAGCCTGCAGACTAGGGGGGCTGCATCGCAATGTAAGGGTGCACATGAGGGTCAGTGAGCTGGTCACTGCAAAGGAAGCTACTATTGGGATTAGATGGTTGATAATATTTCTGGGGCAAGAAAATGATGAAGTTATGGAACGGTTAGGAGAGAAAAGCTGGAGGCAGAGAGAATTTAAAGGACACCTGAAGTAAGAGGGATATGTAGACTGCCATATATATTTCCTTTTAAGCAATACCAGTTGCCTGGCTATCCTGCTGATCCTCTGCCTCTAATACTCTGAACAAGCATGCAGCAGATCAGGAGTTTCTGACATTATTGTCAGATCTGATGAGATTAGCTGCATGCTTGTTTCTGGTGTGATTCAGACACTACTGCAGCCAGATAGATCAGCAGGACAGCCAGGAAACTGGTATTGTTTAACAGGAAATTACCGGTAATATGGCTTATACCTCTCACCTCAGGTTCAGGGCCAGATTCCACTAGCCGGTGTGCGTCTTGCAAGAAGGAAAGTATGAAATGCTTGATAAGAGTTGTGGATTGAATTATGGTCAAGGCTGGATTTAGGCTGTTTACTTCAGTAGGCCACATTTTGTCTTGGCATTCCTTCCATTGACAACCCCCTTAGTATACAGCAACAAACCTTGCCGTGTGCAGCAGCCCCCTTCAATATGCAGCCCCCACCCATGCCATGTGCAGCCCTCCTTCTATATACTGTGTGTACAGCAAATCTGTGCTATATACTTATGTTACAGTGCTGTGGACAGAGCAACGGACCCCTGAAACTGTACAAGGTATGTGTGCTATTGTCAGGGTCATTTGGCGGGCTTACCACTTGCTGTGGATCCAGTTGGCGGACAGAGTGGCTGGTGGACGGACGCGCGGGCTTCCGTGCTCCATGGCGGGACCATGCTTCCGGGTCGGCCTTCTGGGAGTTGTAGGCACGCGTGCGCGTGCGCCACTGGCGGTGGATTGGAGTCTGCCGCCGGGGGCGTATGCGGAAGTGCCTCCGCGTCGCGTGGGACGGTATACGCGTGCGCCAGAGATGGTGTGCGCGTGCGCGGTTTCATGCGACCGCGGGTACGCATGCGTGGCGCGCAATTTGAACGAGGGGCCGGCCCGGCTCCAGTATTTAAGGTCCCTGCCTCCAGCACTCTGCACTGATCGTCTTGTCAGCTTGTGTGTACTGTAGCCTGTGCTGCTAACTTCTACTTACCTTGTCTTCTGGTATTGACCCGGCTTGCCTCTGACCTCCCCTGATCTGCTCTCCTCGTTTTGACCTCGGCTTGTTTCTGGACCTTCCTGCTCGCTGCCTGCCCCGACCCGGATTGTCTTGGATACTGCTTGATCGCTGCCTGCCCTGACCTCGGATTGTCTACCGTGCTGAACCCTGCTGCCTGCCCTGACCTCGGATTGTCTACCGTGCTGAACCCTGCTGCCTGCCCTGACCTCGGACAATTCACTGCTCCGGCCTTGATCTCAGTTACCTGCTCTATACCCGGAACCTTTATCCTCCAGCCTTCAACCAAGATCTACCTCCACACTGAGGTGTCCCCTGTTCTCCTAACCACTGCGAGGGTCTTTCCTGAGTGCAACCTGGTGGGCACTAGGCAGCTAAAGTAGTCCGTAGCCCATTAGGGGTTACGGCCCATCACCCCCTCCTGGGGTGCTCTGGTGAAGACCCGTGGTCACTTAGACTCTGCATTTAGGAGACTCTCACTGCAGTGAAAGGGTCAATAGTACACCAGCCTAAACACCAGCCTAACAGCTATAAGTATACGTTACCAGTCCATCAACTGTGAATCAAGCCTAAAGTACACAAACACAGAATGAACAGGGTGCATTCAACCTGTTCCCACTGTCCTCTATGTCATTCGCAATCGTACAAACTGCAGCCCCTCCCCCACCTGAATCCATTCCTGCCCCCTTTCTGCCTATTTTGCCTAAACAATCTCTTGGCTGATGTGGATAATGAGGCTTTGAAGAAATCCTTTTATCAGGCGGCCGGATGAATCAGCCCAGCCACCAGCTCTGACTAGAGAAAACTGGTAATTACACAGAATGTTGCGCAAAAGCTGTTTGCAAAACTAATATAAAACGCTGACAGGTCAAGTTAGGGGCAAAAGTTGTAACCACAGCAACCTCATTTCCCCATTTCCCCCTGTACCGTCCCTTATACACGTCAGATGCCCTTACCTGCATATGTACCACCGTTATTCTAGGGGATCATGGCAGGTACACGCGTGGTGCCTATGGATCAACGCTATGTTTGGAGGAGGAAGAACAAGGCCTATGAAGAAAAGAACACCTTGCCTACTGTGAAGCATGACGGGGGGTCAATCATGCTTTGGGGCTGTTTTGCTTCTGCAGGTACAAGGAAGCTTCAGCCTGTGGAAGGTACCATGAATTCTCTTCAGTACCAGGAGATATTGGATGAAAATGTGATGCAGTCCATCATAAACCTGAGGCTTGGGAGATGTTGGACCTTTCAACAGGACAATGATCCCAAACATACCTCCAAGTCCACTAGAGCATGGTTGCAGATTAAAGGCTGGAACATTTTGGAGTGGCCATCGCAGTCACCCGACTTAAATCTGATTGAGAACCTCTGGTAAGAAAGCAGTTGCAGCGCGCAAGGCTAAGAATGTGACTGAACTGGAGGCTTTTGCCCATGAAGAATGGGCTAAGATACCCGTAGATCGCCGCAAGACACTTGTGTCAAGCTATGCTTCACGTTTAAAAGCTGTTATAACTGAAAAAGGATGTTGTACTAAGTACTAAGAATGAATGTCACTTGGGGGTTGAATAAAACTGATAATGATGTGAGCACAGAAAATATATTTGTGGTTATTTCATTATAAATGTTATGTTATATGTGTCTGACTTACAAGTGCCTCTTTAATTTAATTGTAAACAAGATGACTGAAATGATCAAAATCAATGTCAGACTGGCCAAAACACTCAATTTCAGTGGGGGTTGAATAATTTTGAACACAACTGTAACCCCCCTTTTTCCTATAACAGGCCCCTATATGTCCCCCATTTTTTTCCTTTTTAACCTAGTCTGTGTGCCTTTGCCTAACTTTCAGGAACTGTGTAGTGCCAGTGGGATTGTGGGAAGATTTCTTTGTTTTCTTAGCTACAGTATCAAGCTTATTTCAGCATGCACATAAAAGAAAACTTCCTACAGATAAGATAAGGACATTATGGCCAGAAGAAGGTAATTGAATCCCCCAAACCCTTTGAAGAATGTACACTATGATATAAGCCTGTGGTCTAGGTGATGCTTGCTGTTGGAGGGACAGTAAGCTGTGGCAGTAGGGAGGGAAAATTAACACTTAGCTGGGTTGAGGGGAAAAAAGGAAAAGGGTAGGGAGGGAGTGATGTCCGTTTTGACATTACAGAGAAACAGTAAAGATGGAAACCAGCAGAAATATTATTTTTTTTCATATCACATTTCGCCTAAATATGAGAGTGAACGCTAAAAACAGGATAGGTAGGCTAAATTAGAGATGAGCGTAATGACCTAATTACGATTTTGCGAAATTTCGCGTAATTAGTGTAATTACGATTATGGCCGTAAGTACATAATCGTAATGAAGAAGGATTTCGCGAAATTTCGCGTAAGCGTAATTTTCGCGTAATTTTCGCATTACAGTCGTATCATGCCGTAATTTCGCATTAAACGCTACCGTAATTTCGCGTTAAACCGTAACGCTCCGTATAATATAAAAAAGCCGCCGACTTTAAGGGTTAATAGCAAAGCCCCCTTAAATGCTAAGAGCCTCAAATTTGGAGAATATATTAAGGAGATCAGGAGGAATAAGAGGAAAAAAATTTTTTTCAAAAAGACCTTATAGTTTTTGAGAAAATCGATGTTAAAGTTTCAAAGGAAAAATGTAAACATTTAAAAACCCTCCGACTTTAACGGTTAATAGCAAAGCCTGCTTAAAGTTTAGGAACACCAAATTCCCAGGGTATATTAAGGGGATCAGTGGGAATAAGAGGAAAAAAATTTTTTTCAAAAAGACCTTATAGTTTTTGAGAAAATCGATTTTTAAGTTTCAAGGGCGAAAATGTCTTTTAAATGCGGAAAATGTCAGTTTTTTTTGCACAGGTAACAATAGTGTATTGTTTTCATAGATTCCCCCAAGTGGGAAGAGTTTTACTTACTTCGTTCTGAGTGTGGGAAATATAAAAAAAAAACGACGTGGGGTCCCCCCTCCCAGACCTCTTTAACCCTTGTCCCCCATGCAGGCTGGGATAGCCAGAATGCGGAGCACCGGCCGCGTGGGGCTCCGCACCCTGACTATACCAGCCCGCATGGTCCATGGATTGGGGGGTCTCGGAAGGGGAGGGGCAGCCAAGCTTTCCCCTCCCCCTCCGAGCCCTTGTCCAATCCAAGGACAAGGGGCTCTTCTCCACCTCCGATGGGCGGTGGAGGTGGAGGCCGCGATTTCCTGGGTGGGGGGTTCATGGTGGAATCTGGGAGTCCCCTTTAAAAAGGGGTCCCCCAGATGCCCACCCCCCTCCCAGGAGAAATGAGTATAGAGGTACTTGTAGTACCCCTTACCCATTTCCTTTAAGAGTTAAAAGTAAATAAACACACAAACACATAGAAAAAGTATTTTAATTGAACAAAAAACATAACCACGAAAAAAGTCCTTTAATATTCTTAATTAACCATTAATACTTACCTGTCCCTTTAAATAAATGATCCCACGCAATATCCTCGGAAATGTTCTATCAGTTACAATGTAACAAAGTTATTATGTAACAACTTTGTTACATTGTAACTACGCCGCACCCGACGCCACTCGCCGCTCAGCCGCCGCATACGCGTCCGTGCAGGACGCTAAGTCCCCGCAGCTCCCGCTGTCCACATCTGTCAACGACCTTGTCACCCACATGTGGGTGACATGTGGGTGACATGTGGGAGAGGCGGGGAGGGCAGCGGAGCCGGCGGGGACTTAGCGTCCTGCACGGACCCGACAGAGCTCTGAGCTATATAGCTCAGAGCTCTGAGAAGCATCTTTGTATTTGGGCTCCAAGGAGCCCCATTGGTCCTTAGCAGACCAATGGGGTTCCTTCAAATCAGAAGGAACCCCATTGGTCTGCTAAGGACCAATGGGGCTCCTTGGAGCCCAAATACAAAGATGCTTTCGAGAGCTCTGAGCTATAGCTCAGAGCTCTGTCGGGTCCTGCAGCGCAGACGCGGCGGCGGCGGCGGCGGTGAGTGACGTGGGGTGCGGCGTAGTTACAATGTAACAAAGTTGTTATATTGTAATAACTTTGTTACATTGTAACTGATAGAACATTTCCGAGGATATTGCGTGGGATCATTTATTTAAAGGGACAGGTAAGTATTAATGGTTAATTAAGAATATTAAAGGACTTTTTTCGTGGTTATGTTTTTTGTTCAATTAAAATACTTTTTCTATGTGTTTGTGTGTTTATTTACTTTTAACTCTTAAAGGAAATGGGTAAGGGGTACTACAAGTACCTCTATACTCATTTCTCCTGGGAGGGGGGTGGGCATCTGGGGGACCCCTTTTTAAAGGGGACTCCCAGATTCCACCATGAACCCCCCACCCAGGAAATCGCGGCCTCCACCTCCACCGCCCATCGGAGGTGGAGAAGAGCCCCTTGTCCTTGGATTGGACAAGGGCTCGGAGGGGGAGGGGAAAGCTTGGCTGCCCCTCCCCTTCCGAGACCCCCCAATCCATGGACCATGCGGGCTGGTATAGTCAGGGTGCGGAGCCCCACGCGGCCGGTGCTCCGCATTCTGGCTATCCCAGCCTGCATGGGGGACAAGGGGTTAAAGAGGTCTGGGAGGGGGGACCCCACGTCGTTTTTTTTTTATATTTCCCACACTCAGAACGAAGTAAGTAAAACTCTTCCCACTTGGGGGAATCTATGAAAACAATACACTATTGTTACCTGTGCAAAAAAAACTGACATTTTCCGCATTTAAAAGACATTTTTGCCCTTGAAACTTAAAAATCGATTTTCTCAAAAACTATAAGGTGTTTTTGGAAAAAAAAAATTTCCTCTTATTCCCACTGATCCCCTTAATATACCCTAGGAATTTGGTGTTCCTAAACTTTAAGCAGGCTTTGCTATTAACCGTTAAAGTCGGCGGGTTTTTAAATGTATACATTTTTACTTTGAAACTTTAACATCGATTTTCTCAAAAACTATAAGGTCTTTTTGAAAAAAAAATGTTTCCTCTTATTCCTCCTGATCTCCTTAATATATTCTCCAAATTTGAGGCTCTTAGCATTTAAGGGGGCTTTGCTATTAACCCTTAAAGTCGGCGGCTTTTTTATATTATACGGAGCGTTACGGTTTAACGCGAAATTACGGTAGCGTTTAATGCGAAATTACGGCATGAACGAAACGCGAAATTTCGCGTTGAAAATTACGCTTACGGTATTTTCAATTACGATTTTAATGGCAATTTCGCTACGCTAATTTCGCATCGTAATCGCAAATTTCGCATGCGTAATTATAGTAATGCGAAATTACGAAAATTTCAGCTCAACTCTAGGCTAAATAAGTAATTTCTCATTTTAATGATTTTTGTGTTATTTTGTTCAGTTAATTTATTCATTCCACATTATTGGCCACCCTAAAGTAAACCTGAGATAACTTAAAAGGCTTCCTCCAGCCCCCATCGGCCTGATCAGTTGACTGCAACGCCTGGCCGAAGTTACCGGAAGGATTGCCAGGGATCCAGAAGGTGGAGGATGGCAGCGGGGTAGCGATCAGGCCAAAGGGGGCTGGAGGAATCCCCAGGTATGTTTAAATTCTTCCTTTTAAGTAATCTCAAGTACACTTTAAGTCTTTTGAACTAACACAAGACATGAAAAAATCCAACAGGCATTTGACAGAGGGGAAAGGGTATACTCCCACACAGATGTTTTTTTGTTCCTTTAAAAACTCAGATATACTCTCTTTGCCATACACAAGGTGGGAGGAACAGAGTAATTGGGCAAACGTGTCACTCATGTAAATGACAGGTCCTCTTTCATGCAGGGAGGGAGCATATCCTGTGCCTTCGCAGTGCACAGGCA